>NW_023397165.1:401168-642208 GCF_011125445.2 Fundulus heteroclitus | reverse complement strand
AAAATATCTCAGTGTATAGTTAAAGGAAACAATAAGTAATAATGACACCTAGTGGTAAAATCGGAACAAATACACAGTGCCTTTTACGGAGACCCGCCATTTACCAAACGGTCTTGCGACTGTGAAACTCCACTGAATTTTTACTTCCACAGAATAGGTATATGATGTTTTATTCTGTTCCATTTCTGATCTGTGTCTCTTACTGGCTTCCATGTTGGCAGGCTGCTGCTCTTTTGCCAAAATAAAATACCAAATGCTGCGCTCTGTTTTGGGAAGACTGGGAGGTCTCACATGATTGGCTCAGGAACCAGGAAGTAAACATGGGCTACACTCTGAACTGTAGTGGATCTGGACCGTACCTCTAGGTTGGATATTATCAAGGAATACAGTCTGGTAGCAGGAGAAGTGTAGCCGTGTAACTTAAATTATTTTAGTGATCTTTCATTCTTTGTTTACTTTTCTTTTTTGTCCTCTGTTTTGTTTTTTGTTCTACCTTCTTGTACCTATGACTCTAAGTATTTTGTATATGGATAATTTAAATGTACAAATGCCTTTTTGTTTGTTCAAGACTGCTCAATAAAAACAAAAAATAAAATAAAAACTTCTAGGAGAATGATTTAGGTTGATTTACAGTAAATATCTTACTTATAGCTCCTTTAAGCTCAGGCCAGTTAATGCTCGAAAGGGTGAAAACAACTGCAGTGTTTTTAATTGTTCTGTTTAGAAACCACCAGAAATATGATTTTAATGAATCAAGTGAATCACCACATTTTAAGCTTTATTTTTTATAAACGAAAAAAGCCCCACATTCATGATCCTGAGGGTGAACGGAGTTGAACAGATTAAGTTGTAAGGAGCATTAGCTGCAGACACGCAACAGAAATTCCAAGCAGAGCGACGTCAGAATAATGAATGCAGATTTGGAGTCAGATGAGCTCCTGGAGGTCACCTGAGAATATTCATTGGAAAAACAGAAATAAAAATGCAAATGCGTAGCTCAGAGGATCACTATAATCCGTTAGGTGAGCACCATATCTTTAGAAGGCTTTACAGAATATTTACCTGCGTTAAAGGGGGAAAATAACAAAATTGTGATTGATTATTGCTGAGTTCATCTCATTGACCTTCGACAGTCTTGAACAGGAAATGGAGACTGTTGAAGCGACTACATAATCAGCTTTTTGCCATTTTTACCTGACTTTATGAGGATGGAGGACTGCTCTCCTAGAAAATAAGTCAAAGTTGTTTTCTTGCTGACTTATGTTCATACTAGAAGTGGTAGTAGAGCTAAACTTGACCACTAAGAGGTTTTAGAAGAAAATATAACCAAAATCACTCTAATTTGCCTCATGTTTCCTCAGTTCATAAATTGATTTAGGAGGAATTTCTCTTCCTCTGAATATTAATACAAAATCTCAAACTCTGAGTTTTCGGTTGTGTTTCATTACAAATATTATGGATAAGGTTTTACTTTTTTCTATGCTCTTGCTCGTTTTAAAATTATTAAATCCTACTAGAGATGCACCCCAAAAAATCATCTGGTAATTAGAACAATTTTTTACCTTTCTGGGCCCTGAAAGAAACTCAAAGAATTGGATCTTTTTCCAGTTAGTAGATGTCGAATACTGATTAGTACCAGGCCCTGCTGACAACCCCAAATCTCATTTTGACCACTGAGTACAGACTCAAAGTTGACTAATTAATGGATCAGCAAATAACATTAAGTTTGCAGAAGCACAGGGAGAAAAGCTAATTTAAAAAGCCAAGCCTTTACCAAAAATGGGCCACAAAAGTCTGATAAGTTGATCTCTAAATATCAGTATATTCTTTCTTTTTTATGGCTAGTTTTCTAACCTTAAACTTTTCTGGTGATGGATCCTCTATAAGGGAATTTGCTGTCTCTTCTCTGCTTCTAAAGACCATTGTGCCTTGAGATAACAGTGAGGGAGAAGGCGGTGGAAAAAGAATGGAGGATGCATTAACCCTCTGCAGCCAGAGGCCAGTGAGGCGGGGCAGGAGCACAGAGAGAGGGCAATGAAGGATGGGAAAGTGGTTTTCCAGTGTTTGATGGAGTAAAACAGGAAAGTGGGCAGCTGGTGGGTCACAGTATGATGAAGGTTGTAACGAAGTGTCAGGAAAACATCTTTATGCACATATGTGCCACAGCACTCCGCTTCACCTTTGAATTTGAAAGTATTTCTATGTTTTGTAATTGTAATCAAGACACAATCTTACATTTGTTAAAATGATTTTCAGTTTGGTCTGATCATACTTCAAAGAAGTGGGGTTAGGTGAAGGTTATTTAAAAAAAAACAACACAAAATCGTAAATAGATTAAACAAATACACAATTTGTTCTAAATAAAAAGACGAAAATTAAAAATGGTCACACATTGCCACCTGCATGGCTTGCGTTTACTGCTCAGCCTGGGAGTGCTAACCTTCTGGAAGGACGAGGTGGACGAATCTTTACATGTCTGTGCCTTCAGGCCACTTGTTCCTAATCCCTCCTTGCCTTAAGTTCCTATTTTCCTACTTGGATAACAAGGCCATTTAACAGGCTTATTAATGACATTTCTGCACTGCTACCTGCACAGCGGGGTATCTCTCTTTCCCTTTGTCTCTTACTCAGGCTTTGGGCTCATATCCTTTCTTCTCTTCCACCTCCTTTGCCTGAGTTAGGCCAATTTCCTCTCTTCCTGCACCTCAGTATAAATGATGCTGACCCTCGGAGGGGCCTGAGGGATTCAGTCTCTAAACAAGCCGTTACAGGCAAGATAAATGACAAAGCAGCCAGCACCCACCTGGGCAGCATATTGTTTCCAACACTTCAGGTAGATTTGATTTATTTTACCTTGCATGTGGCCTAGACAAGAACTATATAATGACATAAATATTTTGTATTTCTTTAATTTCCGACTTCTTGGTTAAACGAAGGACAAGCTAAAGACAAGGGTCAAGGTGCACCAGGGTACAGCACCAATAGCAGCTTAAAAGTATTGCAAAAAGCATTAATACTCCATGAACTTCTCCAATTTTTGTCTTGTTACAGTGTATTCAATGTGATAACCAACAGAAAGTAGTGCATCCTTTATGCATTTTATTGAAATGTTTCATATAAAGTGCACTGTGCATGTATTTCCAACCCCCCTTGTCCTGATGCCACTAAATACATCTAGTGCAAACCAACTGACTTCCAGAGCCACTCATTAGTAAAATGGTCTGTGTGTATAAACAGCTCTTCCACACACCTAAATGATATAATTGCTTTGTTACTAAGCCTCTGCAGAGCTGATAGACATGCTGACAGGGGAAATGATAAATAGTGTTGACTGCAATTTTTTCATCATGATTAAAGAGATAACTGTGTAATCTCCATTTTTTTCCTCTTATCACTGAAATGTTTACTGTATAACTATAAAATTTGTTTGGAATAAACGGTGTAAACTCATTTTTATTGGTGCACACACAAATCAACATTGCAGTAACTACTTGAAACTTGTTAGGGACTCATTTATGTTAACAGCAAGAGTTTTAAGCTGCCATTTCTTTATAGTTAAAATGCCCAAAGGCGGTTGTTTAAAAATGTATATTTCATGTCCCTTTCACTCCCTCTTACAGTTCACCAAATAAGTTATTGAACAAGTCACTAAATAACTTTTAGTTATGAACCAGTTTTATGATCTGTTTTTCCAGATGCAGTTGGTAGCTGCGTCACCCACCTGAACCACTTTTTGGGCCTGAATATCGACAACTAGTAGTCTGCTCTGAAGGGGCTGGGTCACGTAGATGTATTTATCCCTGACGTTGACTGCTGAAGACCACACACAGCGCTGGGGTGACACCCCCTCACCTTTAGGGCACATCTCCTCCTGAGGAAAAAAAAAAAAACAGTGCAGAACAGAAATTATTACAAAGGGCAATCAAGGGAGCACAAAAGTTGGCATTAATAGAGTGGATAAGGACTATGTATGTAAATATTTCGACATGGACTTGTCAGTCAGTGAGTTCTACATTGATACAGCAAAACATTGTTCAGACAGCAATTCATGAAGGTACACTTTGCATGCCAACAAATCAACCTGTTTGATCCGGGCTATTCAGCCAAAGTTGTACGTGCTCCAAGGTTGGTAAAGGCCAGAACAGGTATTAATGTGCCTACCTAGAGGAGCTGTGTTTCCTATGCAGCTTCTGTAGAGACCAGGTATCACTTTAAGCAGTAGTAATACTGACCCTTTGCAAAACCAAAACTAGTAAAAAACAGTCAGATAAGATTAATCAGTGATTTCAACATGGAAACATTTTTGTGTTTTGCAGCAGCATCTTTGCCCCTTTCGGTGCACTTATTAATTTCATTAACACCAAAACATCTGGAATTGATAAGCAACCTCCTCTGCTACTGAACTGACCAGATCAATATACAAGACGCTTAATTGGCTTGCTGCTTTAATCTGATTTAAAAAGTGTTGCTTTGATTTTGTTGATCAGTGTTTTTTAGATGGTGAGCTAAAAGGTATCAAATGCATTACGGACTATTTAAACACAGTGAAATTACCCTTTAGCGCAGATAAGCAAATGGTAACTTCACCATTACTAGTTAGTTACTAGTATCTTGTCACTTTCTTCTTTTGAAAGAATATCCTAAATCCTGCCACACAAACTAAGTGCTGGAAGAAAAAAAAGCCTTTGATAATATATAAAGAGGAACATTATCAATAACTGCTACAGATCCACAGACATCACCATCTATATTGTCTATTTGAAGAAAATTTTTACAAAATATTATTAGACTATTAATATCTTATGGCTGACTTGTGTTTTTATATTTTCAAATTGGATATCTGATTCCTTTAAAACAGGTTAATCCAGAATGACACCCTTCCTTCCAAAACTTAAAACAAACATAAAAAATGTTCTCCTGCATAAAGCACACCTTTACATCTGCGGTTCATAATAAAAGCGTACATTGATGGAGCAGCTAAAAGCCATTTCACTTTTACCAGAAATATCCCAAAATCTATCAATTAACATTTTGCACTTATGATACTTTGGATATTCTTATCTGATCCCAATTTGTTTTCCACAAGGTTTCTATAAACACAGTAAGTTGATAACTGGAACCTTAAAAACCTACCTAAAACCATGTCTGATCTATTTAGAAGCTCGAACACAGATTTAAAATCCTGACCTGGGCACAACTAACAACTACCCTGGAGCCACAAACATTCCTTTTATGGTTGTCACTTAGGCATACATCAACTCTAAAGCTACGTTCACACAGCAGGTCTTGATACTCAATTCAGAGTGTTCAACAAAGTTTTGTTAAAAAAAAAATGCGAATACTGGCCGGCATCTCTCCTTGCTATTATTAGAAAGCTGTTGCACAATGGGAGCCGACAATATTAAGACTACATCATAGCACGACTAAATAAGGTAAGAAGAAAGCAGTAAAGCTATTGACAGTGGTCTTTTATGGAACTCTAACTGCTACTGCTGTGTGTGGATGTGTAATGATAATCAAAAATCAGTAATCTGTTATTGTCACCATGTTTTATCATGGTGAAGTTACCTTTCAGAGACAGGAGAGTGACGTGAAAGACAGATAAAATGTGACATGACCGGAGAGACTGTTGACGCTTGGAAAAAACTCCGATACGTATCCGAATTAGTACCAGATATGGAAGTGGCCCAAATCAGATTTTCTTAGGGAGTGAAAGATTGGAATTGGGCTGTTCACACTGCCGTGAAAAAGACCATTATGGGTCGCATATGAGCAAAAAGATCGGATTTGGGTCGCATTCCCTGTAGTGTGAACATAGCCTAAATGGACCATACACAACTTTGTTTTCATTTAAGGCAACTGTCATGAACATAACATAATGGAAAACACTAACCTTGATCAAATTCTAACTTGAAACATAACCATGTGACCCACAATAAGCCCCCTGATTTAATCAGCCCCACCTTTGTTTTTCTCCTTTGACCCACAGGCTCGGACTATAGTGGACTTCTGTTTTTTTAACTCAACAAACACTGAGAAACAGGACCACACACCAACAATGGGATTCAAGTGTGTCCAAATCCTCTCTGCCTCAACAAAGTACAGACACAGCTGTTTATAGCAGGAACTGGCTAACACATGGCTTATTGGGTTACTACTGATCCTTAATACAATTACACTCCCTTGTAAAACCCAAATCCCTAGGGAACAAGAAACGTTTACCTTTTATAGGCTCTTGCTTTTGGAGATGGATGTTATCCAGTGGGTTAAAAGCCCAAGGGTCTTTAGGATGGACTATATACACTGTATTGTTGGAAGCTATTGACTAATGGACACAAATAATCCCATTATATTTAGCAAAGCAAAGAGTCCCATTTTGACAGCAGGAGGAAGGTGTACAGTAGAAGTCATCCCTGGACTGGCCTGGATAACCATTGCTTAAAGATGTGTGAACAGAAAGATGGAGAAAATGTTGAGGCTGATCTAATTTAATACACAAAGTCTTAAGATTTAATCAATATTCTGTTCGTTTGCAGAAGGGAATCTGGAGCCTTGGCTATATTTCCACAATCTTTTTCTATTATAGGTGTGCAAGACCCTTTACCAATAAGATTGTGATGACTTTCTCCCTCTCACATAAAACCTGATTTTTAAATCATTCAGTTTATAAGAACACCCCAAGTCTGAATCTCTCTTTTGCTGTCTCATTTTCTATTTCATATAGGGCCTTGCAAATGTATTAATACTTCCCAAACTTCTTCACATTTTGAAGCTCCAACCACCAACTTCAATCTGTTTTATTGGGGTTTTATGCGATAAGACCAGCATAAGGCAGTACATAACTGTGACTTGAAGGGAAGAGAATATCTGTTTTTTTATATATATATAAAAAATGAAAACAGAAAAAAACTGGTATGTATAAGTTTTACCCCCAATACGTTGTCAAACTAGCTTTTGATTCAATTTAAGTCAATAAAAAACTTTATTAATCCCAAAGAGGTATTAAATGTTGCTGTAACTCATATTATGCAGGTTCTCTATTCTCTCTGAGGCCTTCTCAGATTAGCTAGATGTATACTGAAATTAAATTATGCACAGGCAGATGAGATACTTACGATCTACGCGTCTTCTGACAATTGGTTGCATTGGATTTCATTTAAAGATATGAGAGTAATTGTAGCTTAATGCAAAATCCCGTCATATTTTTTTATGCCATGCACTACTTTGTGATGGCATGTAACATAAAATCTATATAAATCACATTTGTGCTTGCGGTTGTAAAGTGACAGAAATTGAAAAAGTTCAATTAGGATGAATAATTTGCATGATGCACTTCTCATCCAGATGTACTTACGTAGGTGGCGACAATCCTCTCCGTCCGCTTCATATGTCGCCGTATTTCACATTCACTGGGCTGAAGGACTGTGATGCCTTCATCAGAAAACACATAAAACATGTTTCCCACACTCAACCCTAAAGAAGGACAAGAAAGAAAAGCTAAAAAATAATGTCAAAAATGTCGCCTTAAAAAGAACAAATACAATCTGAGCGACTCAAAATGGCACTCTAGTCATATCTGACATTTGTGATGGACATTTCAATTTCTATGTCTGCCTGAGGGACACTCCTGTTAGCAAGCTATCATATTAACAGGCTTGGACAGTGTGTAGAGCCTTCAAAGGGTACTGTCAAAGACAAGTCTAGACCCCATTGTAACAGCGAAGATCAAATTCTCTGCTTGTGGATATACTTCTCGTATGTTGCTACAGTGGCCTAAATTAATACATCACATGGCCCGAGAAAGCAAATGAACCATAATTTCACCCCATCAACCATCTGCCTTGTGTTTAAATGGCATATAAAGCTGCATGGCTTTATGTAAATATCAGCATCACTTTTCTGAACGTGTGATTTTGTAGCACATATGTTGCAATATCTAGCTAAACCAGGATGTAACACATTGATTTGGACTAATTGGAAGATTCTTTGGTGTGAACATTGCAACTTAAAGCAGCAAAGCTTAAGTTCAAGGATTTCTGCAGACATCTGCCCCCTCTGGCGACAAGTTGAAATGACACCAGTGTTGTGCACGTGCGTGGAAGAAGAGGAATAGCTTTCGACGCTGCGACTGCACAAGTCTTTTGTTTAGAAGCGTGATGTCCTCTGAGGAAGGAAAGTTATAAATATTGAACCTAACCCGTGTTCTCTCACTAATGCATCCATTATGGCGGAGACTCAACATAGTAGCCAGGCGAACAAGAGTCACCCACGCACATGCCCAGAGGATCCCGCCCGAACCACTCTCTCATGAACTGACAAATGGAGCCCATTGAGGCAACTGTGGTACATATAGGATAACTCATTTTACACGCTGGGCAATTGTAAGGGCATGCAATGAAAATAAATATTTAACTTGAAAACTTGTATTATGCACCTTAAAAAATTAATTTAGTTGTTGGCATCCTTGGTAAATAATGCCATTTAACAAGGATGCCCAAGTCCAGTCTTTAAGAGCTACCACCTTGCAAGTTTTAGATGCATCCCTTCTCCAACAAAGCCGACTAAAATAAATGGCTCATTACAAGGCCTCTGCAGAGCTGAAAGACATTGTGACAAGGGAAGTATGCCATTTAAAGTCAAGTGTGTTGGAGAAGGGATGCATCTAGAAGTTGCAGGATAGTAGATCTCTAAGACTGGACCTATGCACCCCTGCTATGCACTCTTTAACAAAGTTCCAAGGGGGTTTGGAAAAGAAACAGGCCCACAGCAGGACAGATGCTTCACATGAAGGGCTCCTCCAGGTATTTATCCTTTGCCTCTTGGAGTGTTTGTTGCAAACAATGTTCACCCTTAAGCCTTTTTAACAACGTTATTGTCATGAACCCACAAAGATCAGCCACCTTTAATTAAATAGTGATTTAATTAGTAAATCACTATTGGAAAAAATAACAAGATTGTGAGTTTATAAAAAAAGTAAATTAGTCTGAACACAGTAACTTCTACACCCTTCATACACATGTAATACACAAAACTAAGCACATCATAAGCGATGCACATGGTTTATAGATATTACAGTAAGTACGAGATGATTCACAATCATCGCCTTATTTCTTCACATCTATAGACTGACATGAAATGCATTTAGCTGACATATGTGGAAAAATGTGGCTACTTTCAGATGGATGTGCATCTGGATCTCTCAAACAATGAATGTCTTCAAAGCAGTGTTGTAGTACTCGAGTCCGAGACTCGAACTCGAGTCCGAGTCATTAGCTAAATTTAGAGACTCGTGACTTGACTTGGACTTGAGCACTGATGACTCGAACTTGGACTCGGACTCCTACATTCAGATCATTCTGACTCGGAAATTGAGAAAATGACTCGACTTTTTTTTAATATCATCAGGCTATAATTTTAATATGTCATTAGAATATTATCTGGTGTATGATTTTAATATCTAAATTATTAGTGCATTTTGGTGGAGTGTGGATTTTTTTTTTTTAGTTTAAAAACATGTAGGCTATGCTTACTTTAGTGCGTAACTTGGACTCGACTTGATCAATAAGGACTTGACTTGGATCAATAGTGACTCGACTTGGACTTGACTCGGATGAGTAGTGGACTTGACTCGGACTCGACTCGGATTTTTTTTAAATGACTTGGACTTGACTCGGACTTGAACACTGGAGACTCGAACCTGGACTCGGACTCGAGGCATAGTGACTTGACTACAACACTGCTTCAAAGTAAGAACTCCATATAGAAGCATGTCAACTTAGGAAGGTTTATGCGTTCAGATTCAGCAACCAGGACAGCTAAGTTAATTTAAATTTTTTTGGTAATATTGCCCTACTTTGGCTAATTCAACTGACCATACAGGGTGTATAAATCAAAATAAATGTGTACTGATTTCTACAGCAGCAGTTAAAGGGTATTTATAAAATTAAGGATGCAATGTTCCTCACCAAATAACCACAAAGCTGTTTTCTTAATGGCCACCACACTATGTCTACATGAATTGAATCACTTTTTTTGACCTAAAGACAATTGTAGAATTATGTATTTGCTTCCTGGTCATCTGAATACAAATATTAGAAGTCACAAACACATGCAAATATGCAGCAGCTGCTGCAGACCGCTCCAATCTGCAAAACAAGCCTACAACAATTTCAAGTGCACTCTCAAACAAAGATGTCTCACGACTGCTAATGTATTACCTTCTTCTCTCCAAAGGATGTTTGCAACTGCAGAGTTGGCCATTGAGCAGAGCAGAAAACAAGGGGGGAAAAAGAAAGAAAAAAGATTAATTAATCTTAGCTTACACATATGCTGTAGCTGCAAATTGCTCCTCACTGGTGTTGACAGACGCGTTTTCTTCTAACTCATAAGATTATTATTTTTTCTTAGTGAAGACACGCCAACAGTTTTTCAGTTTAATTAATGTCTAATTAAATCTCTCTAAGTACTGAACATTATCTCGTCAAAGTGATGCAATCTGCTGAAAAGAATCTTCAAAAGCCTGTTTTCAGTAAGATCGTTGCACACATTTAAGCAGTCCACATGAAATGTTTTATTTTTTATGTCACAAATAATGACAAAATGGTCTAAATTTCCCTAAACATAATATTTTTAACCTTCCTAGTTTATTGAGGTCTGCTGAGATTGGCCTAAAGGGATTTGCTTTGTTGAACAAACATCAGCTCTTATGTTCAAGTGACATGTTTTTAGCTTCTAACATGGCTGCTGTGCCACACAGTGTATCAGTAACTGACCTAATGATGTGACAGTCTACTTCTTGGGTAATGACAGCTCTCGGTATAGTATGCGTATTTGGGTCTGTGCATACACTGACTTTTCAACAAGTGTCATTCTGGCCATGAATGACTATTAGCCCAGATTTAGTAGTTTTAGCAGGCCGGCTGTCAGTTTTTTGTGCCTTCGGATCACCTGCATTTCCTGCAGAAAATTATTGTTGTATTTCTTTTTTTCTTTAAGAACGTACTTTCTAAATAGGGGTTTATGTATCATATAAACTACTGAATCAGTATGTCCTGATCATGATTTGTATTGGTCCAGAATTATTCTGGAATTTGGATTTGTCAATCATGGGACTTACTCTGGTGCTTGTTTAAAACAATGCAAAAGAACAGCTGGAAAACTTTGGTGCTTTAAAGAGAAGTAAAATAAGCAATTATATTTCATCAGTATTGCATCATCTTTCAATCAACTATCTCATTAAAGACTCTCTATGGAAAAGTGCCCAGGAAAGAGGAATCCAGATCAGATGTCAAAACCACTTCAACGGACTGATTTCAATGTGGAAAAGCAGCGACTCTAACCCAAGACTTTGATCAAGCCCATCGTGAAGGCTTAGTCAACTATCCTGCAGAGGAAGATCAAGTCAGCTGGCTGTCTCCATAATCTTGTTGCTTGGGTGATGGATCCATATTTCATCAACATAGTTGAAAATTGACGATCGGGATTCTGTATCTTTTGTTTGTTGTATTTGACAGCAACAGTTTGTTGAGGCAGAAGTTTCTGCAGGTCAGACTGAACACGCAGCTCTAATTTTAACAAGGTTAAGAAAACTACTATAATATTCTGACAATGCAGCACCTAAAAAGCAAGTTAGCTTTATTATGCGCCAGTATATATTTCTTACTCTTGACTAAAAATCCTGTTTTTGTTCTCTTTGTTCCCAAAATCAGAATTTGCTAGTCATTCCTTGCACAAGATTAAGGACTAAAAGAGATCAGGCCTCCCGGGTCGTGGCCCAAAGGATGTGAAACAATCTGCCTCTGCAGTTGTGTTTCCTTAAAATCACTGAATAAAGAACCCTTAAAAGAAAAATCTGTTCATTCAGGCCTTTGCCTAGGGTACATACTGTATTTAGTAGTTCTCTGTTTGTATATTCCAATGCATGTTTTTATAGGCTTCTTTCATGTTTTTATTTCTATTGCCCTTTCACGTCTTATGTCTTCAGATCTCCTGTCTTCTTATGTGCTTTGTGAGTATGCCTATGAAAAGGGTTTTATAAATAAATAAATTATTCATTTATGGTTGGCTCTATAAAGGATTGAAGAACTTGATCCTGTTGGATGTTACCTAAATGTGTTCAACAGGATTAGAAATGGATAAATTTGCATTTCTGCGCTTCAGATTCTACAGTGAATGCAGAGTTTAAAAAAAGCAAAACATACATTCAAAATTTTTTTTCAAGGCTTCTGATTATTTTTCAGAACCCAGGTTTGCACAGACTCATGATGAGCCTAATACGATGACTTTGGTCAAACATAAAAACCAGAACTGTGAATTTATTGCACATTTTGTTTATTCCACACAGGTTCAAAATCTAAGAAGAAATCCCCCCCAAAAATTAGATAAATATCCATTAGAAGCTCTAGCACTGCTTCTTGTGGCAATCACCAAGGTTCTTGTATTATTCCAGTAGTATTTAACGCTACTTGTTTTGATAGAATTGGTATTGCTCATGTAAACTGTCAGTTCCCTGCCAAGGACTCCACTTTTAAGTATAGTTAATAAATCTTTAGTGGGCTTAAGGTCAGACAACACTAGTACCACTCTGTGAGTTTTACATCACCACAGACTGGAAATGTCCTAACCAACAAAGATCCAATTGGACCGAATTAAACACCTTTCAATGAGCTATTTTGCTATTATTTTAAAACTTTTGAAGAGTCACGGTGGGAGTTTTAAACCTAAGAACAAATTGACAAGCATGGTGGTGGTACATGGAGGACATTCACCAGACTTGTTGCACCAGGAAGGCCTCCGGCATCATCAGAGACAACCTGCCTTCTCACAGCTGCTGCAGGACACCATGCCCCCACACATTTAGGTTGATGAGCAGTTTCTACTACAGAGCTGTGACTCTTCTTAACTCTACCCCACTCCCACACAGAAATCCCAGATATATGAAGGACTCAGAGCTGTCACAGGGACGGTGCTTGAATTAACTGAGTAGGAACATATTTGCTGTTCAGTTTGGAGTTTGTGAATTGCCGAACCTCTGACTTTTATTGGCTGGCTTGATCAGTGCTTAAACTTAAGCCCCATAAACCATCTGAAATGCCTTAAGATTGCGCTTTACAAGCACCAAATCGAAGTGAGTTTTAAAACATCTGCTGTGGTTCTTCAGCTTATTGCTCGATATGCATAGCTTGAAGTAACTTACCTAAAATGATTGAGAGTTATTAAACTAAGATGCATTATTTCATGGAACACTTGTAAGCATCTTTATTGTTAAGAAATTGCACTTTTTTTGTCCATTAAGATTTTTTTTATTATTTGATGGGTATTGATTTGTTTGTCATAGACTTGTGTAGGCTGCTGTCTTCATAGGATTCAGTATCTGCAAGTTGTGAATCGTCTCAGACGAACCGCTCTTGAAATGTGGAAATAAAAACATTTGTTTAGTTCTGTGTGACATTTGCATTATTTTCTGTTTTGAATACCTTTGGTGTTGTATTGTGACATGACATAGCAGAGGTTGTGTACTTTAGCAGAATCTGAAAGGGGGTTTGCTGCTTCTCTGTTGGTCCAATTATTCACTACATTTGTTTTTTTGTTTTCATATTCATTATTTAGACGTTTCAGGGTTTCATCTGCTCCCTCTTGCTTTAGAAAAAACACAAACATTAAAGTTTTTCTATATGCTAATCTACACTGAGTGCATTCAAAGATTTGTCATCTCTGTCTTGCACAGCATTGAAGTAGCACACTTATTTTTGTAATCAGTCAAATTAATTTCTGAGATATATGCCCCCTCACGTACAGATGCATGACAGATCGAAGACGGATATCAGCCTGCCAGTTGCTTTCAGTGCAGTCAGGGTCTAAATTAAAACACAGAGGCTGTTGAGCTTTTACAGTGACAGATCTAAGACTCTGGAATGACTTACCACCTAACATTTAAACTGCTGCAGAGTCGACAGACTTTTAAATCACATCAAGGGTTTTTGGGTTATGTTTCAGTTCCATCAGATCTGTTATGATCTGGTG
Organism: Fundulus heteroclitus; assembly: GCF_011125445.2. NCBI lineage: Eukaryota > Metazoa > Chordata > Actinopteri > Cyprinodontiformes > Fundulidae > Fundulus > Fundulus heteroclitus. The sequence goes on along the minus strand of NW_023397165.1, from coordinate 628,186 downwards.
TCACCTTGTTTTTTTTTATTTTATTTGCTTGCTTTTGTTTTATTTCATTTTATTATAAATTTTGCAAAAAAAGTTTTTTGTCAGGCTTATTCTTAAATGTGCCATAGAAAAAAATAACAGGACATTACCATTCATTAAAATGGTCAAGCATCTGTGATCATTTTTGGAAACTGCTTTTTCACACAGACACATTTAAAGTTTTAGTTTTACATAGATTTCTACAGTAAAAAAGTAAAATCTGACTTACGAGTTTTCTTGGCAGAATCTTCAACAAAGAGAGATGAGATGTCCTCGTCCACTCCCACCTCGTTTTTGGCGATGCACGTGTAGGCGCCGGTGTCTTCGTAACGCACACTCGCAATGAAGAGCTCGCTACTATTCGCTACGAAAAGAGCAAATAAGGAGAAGACACAATAAATCGTGCGTTCTCTATTGTATACAGTCTCTTACAGAGAACTGGCTTCCAGAATAAAAATGTTTTGTTCAGTGTTGGCATCCATTTATGTTGACCAGATAAACTATTCTATTGAGTCAGGCACCGTGGTGAAAAACTGTGTTTGACCTCTAAGCGAAAGGAAAATATTCATTCAACGGTTTTTAAAGCCCTTTAAAACATCCAAATAAGGAGACCAAAGCGCAAAACAAAATTATAAAACACTCAAAGATCACAGACAACTAAATGGTTCAGTTAAAGAATGTGCCAATTAACATTAAAAGCCTTTCTGAACAAATGCTTCTTCAAATTGCTTGTAAAACGGCCTGGTTCAGATATGGCACAAAGGTCCAAAGGAAGCTGGTTCCCGCATATAAGCTTAGTTTTGGGATAATCCAATAAAAGATGACTGCACGCACACAAACACTTAAGAGTTCAGATACATAAAAAAGGACATTGAGGCTATTGAGAGATTTAAAGACGGACATTCAAAGTTTGAAATCAAATCTAAAAGGAATATGACGCCAGCATAAAGAATATAGAACAGGGGTTATGAGTGAACTTTGTGAGGTTTTAATTAAAATACGATACTTAAAATACTTTTAACGAAGCTGTCTCTGTTGATCTAAAGCCAGACTGAACATTTTCAAAGATGGTATTCCTCTTTAGAAAACATAGAAGTTGAAAACATTCAGTTTTTTCTAAAACCTTGGAAAGCAAAAAAGTTACAGATTGATTTCAAATTAAATAAAACATTAAAACCAAATGGCATAGTTCCTGAGCCAAGACAAAAAGTTAACAGGTCAGGAAAGCAGGGCAAACGGTAACAAAAACCTCTTATCAGTTTAGATGGAGGACAGTCAAGAGGACAATTTGCAGGTCTCATATGTTGCAAAATTCTGTCTAAAAACTGCTTCAAACCCTTCAAAATAAAGCTCAACCAGCAGGAGCAACAGAGAGATTATACAGTAGTAGATGAGACAGTAAGATGTCTAACAGATGCCACTTTGTCTATAAAAAAAGGGAAGAAAATCATTACACACAAAGACTGATGATCAAGCAGAGCAGGGGTTGATGGATTAATAGAGTTGATTGTGTTAAATAACACCCTCGGACAATGACTACAGTTAGAAACTAAGATTGTTGCATATGCGACATATTGCTCAGAGCAAGTCTCTCAAATTCATAATCAAGGAGGTATAATGCTAATACAAAACTATGTAAAGTGAGCAGAAGAAACTTATAAACTATAAACCCAAGCTGCTTATTAAAGTTACGGAGGCAGCGATGGTTTCATCATCTTAGAAAATAGTCTCATTAGCACCAAAACACACCATGTTCGGCCTTAATGCAATATACACAACCTGATGAACCACAATTGCACTGCTATAGCTGTTTAGAAAGGACTAATATGGATCATTTTAGCTCCTGGTGTGATTCCTAGAACATCAACAGAAAATGTGGAAAATCATAGGAATAACCTCGATGAAACCACATGAACAAACATGGACACAACAATATCACTATTTTATGTTGAAATACGTGTGATAACGCCACACCAAGGCCAAGTAAAGCTGGGGACACACTACACGACTTTTACAATTATCACCGATTTTGAAAATAATACGTAGTTTTTGCTTCATGGATCACACTCAACAAGCACCTTGTCTGCTGAGAGGCAACAGTCCACAGGATCTTACAGAGCAACTAAAGCCAACTGTGCACATCAAGCTCTTGTGGAAACTATCGCAAGAACAAAGGTTTGGAGAAACAAACATACCAGCAAGTGGCGATAATAGAGGGTATTCTCAGAATTTGGATGGGCTATATTTTGGTACCAGAGCGCCAGAAAATGAAAGAGATGCAATTAAAAATGTGCTAAGATTAGCTCACAAGTGATTATGATTTGGATAGTATTGACTGTTTTTTTTTGCCATATTAATGTTCAGAGTTTGGAACGTGTATCTTGTGTGTGTGTGTTTTGTAATTACTGTCAATGTTGGCTGTAATCTAAAAATCTCTGTAGCCAGATCACACAAATAAGTATCAAGAATATCTGACAAATACATTTATTCTGTGGGGTAAATATTTTATTTATGATGCGCATTGTGTAAATTGTTTGGTTTAGTTTATTAAGGCCCTGCTTTATATAATGTATTATCGTCTTAAATATCCAATGCCTCTTTCGCTTTTATTTTTTTAATAAAATCAACTAGATGATAGTTTTCATGATCTCCATTTTTCTTTTTTCTTTTATTTGTTGTTTAAGCAAATCATTTTTTTTCTGTTTATCGGCTTGCAGCTGTCGTGTCCCAGGCTCTCTCTGTCATCGGCTCTTGGCCGCACACATTTGCAGAAGGTTAATTATCAGCTCACACTTCCCGACTGCATCCACATCCTTAGAAAATTGAGACGTTTCACTGCAACTGGGGTTGGACTGGGTCGATTACCTTTCAGACTTGCAGACTTCCGTCTTTCTGCCACCTCACACCAACAGATTCGCACTGCTGATTGACAAACCAAGAGCAAACTTTGTGCAACTGGGAACTGTTTTTTTTTTTTTCTGGTACTTTTACGTTAGTTACATATAGCATAATTCTCAGTTTGCAGTAATACAGATCAATAAATAAAAGTATTTCCTATAATCACCTTTGTGATAATTATCATGTCCTTTCGACTGTGAATACTTGTGGAAGAACAATGGATGCTTGTCAACAATTCTAGATTTCTGATTCAACAGAGAAATATTCAGAAAAATATAATTTAAAACAGTATCAAGTTAAAGTCAATTTTTGGCTATAAAGGTAATAAAACTTACTTTTTCTACCACGTTACAGTCACCAGGCTTTTTAAAGAGTCATGCTTTCAGTATAATAATTCTGCTTTTGTTTACAAAGCACAACATTACAAACAAAGTAGCACTCTTCTTTTTAAGCTCACATAAAAGAGTTTGTTTTTACTTTTCTGTTTTAGTGATAAACTGATGCACTGTAAAATGTAAGACCCTTTTATAGTGCATCTGGAAAGTATTCAGAGCTTCACTTTTTCCACATTTTATTATGTCACAGCATTGTTTGAAAGAGATTAAATTCATATCTCAGTAAAATTTCCACACAACCCATTTCACAAGAAAAATGTGCAAAGGAATTAATTGGAGAGAATTTAAGAAATAAGTAGCTACCCAGGTATCATAAGCGCCTTTGAGAGCAAAAATAGCCTGAAGTCTATACGTTTCTGCTTTTGGTTAATTTCCACAATGGTTCTGTGCTAATCGTTTTAGGCTCGGCAAACCTGGATTGACAGTGTTGGTAAAAAGCCATTTTAGGTCTTTTCAGGAATGTTCAATTGAATATTAGTCCAGGCTGTGGCTCAGCCACTCAGAGACATTCAGACTCCTCCTAAAGCCAGTCTTTTGTTATCTTGGCTGTGTGCTTCAGGTCAAATGTTAAAAGAGAAATTGAGGTTCAGGGCAAAATGGAGCAGGCATCTTAAAGAATGGTTCTGTATTTGACTGCAGTCATCCCACACTGTGTGGAATACTGGCCCAGTTTCTGCCACTAAAGAAACATGACGCCACCATCCTCACACTTTTCAGTAGGGATGGTATTAATTATGTGGAAACGCAGAACTTGTTTTTCTCTGAAAATGCACGCAGAGTTCAGACCAAATCGTGCATTTTTATTCCCCTGGTCTGTTCATCACAGAGGTGTAGTTCTGAAAATGACTAGTACCACTCTACTGTGATAGTCTCATTGGTGGAATGTATTAGGTTCTGGTGGTTCCAAACTTTATTCTATTCTAAATATTGGAGACCAGAAACATTGCCTTTTGTGCCTTTCAGTGCTGTTGAAATATTATTTTTTTTGTATTCTTCACCTTATTTGTGCTTTAGCGGAGACTGATATTGGAAGTCCACAGACAATTCTTTTGACTTCATTATTTGGTTTCTGCTTTGATACACGCTCTCAATTGTGATACCTTGGACAAGTCTGTCCTGGTCCAAATCATATCCAGTCGACTCAATGTACCACAGCTAGACTCCATATTGCAGAAATCTCTGAGTTAAGAGCAAAAGGAGTCACCTGAGCAACGTCTGAATACTTATGGATATGTGAATTTATTATTATTTTTTTTAAATCTTCAAAGACAGACTGAATAAATGATTGGAACATGTAAGAAATTGGAGTTGTTTTGTAGTCCTGGTAAATAGAGCATTGCATGAAAGTTTTACATTGCAGACAGTTTTATGGTGATAAAAAAACAAGTTTGGTCTCCTAAATGTCAGTGACATCTATTCATAGTAAAAACAAAAACAGGTTCTCTGCTTGCAGCCCTGCTGGATTTCGACTGAATAGGGCGAATATGTTTAGGATGCTTTCCACCCGCAGCAAAAATATCAAGCTGATTTTTTATGGTGTATACAGGTGTATTTAATGGAGTTATAAAAGAAAATATTCACTGACTGTACAGCTTCTTCAGTGGATTGGGCAAAAAGTGTATAAAATATGAACATCATAGTAAACCACCTTTTCCATCATACTATACAAGACTGCATTGTTTTTCTGGCTTTTTAGTGGCAGGTGATGTAGATCGAATTGAGAAAAAAAGGTCATCATCAAAGACGAACTCTGTTGTTAGCTGTAGCCTCCAGCTCTGTGATGATCCGTGCAGCTGCACTCTGATCCTTCCTGTAAACCTGCACGGATCACAAGGTGTGGCTAAATCAGAGTGCAGCTTTCATAGGTCATGTTGTCTTCAGAAAGCTGGAGTTTCCATCTCTGCCATGAAAGAGATGGAAACAACAATAGGTTCTGTAACAAACGTACACATGGATCTTCCTCCCACAGTTTTATACTAAGTTATTTCTTTTTTTTAATGCTCAAGCTGCTCTACCTTATAGTTTAGTTATAACATTCTCATCTATGAGACAAATCTAAACCACTCACTTAAAAACAAATTGTGCTCCATGTTTACGATTAGCTCAAACCTATAATTTATGAATAGTGGGCTGCAAAATAGCATTTCAGACAATAAAAACAATTCCAATTAATGGAATGTTCTTTAGATTTGAATAATAATTTTCTTGTCAAAGAAAAACATGCAATTCTTTGAAGTGAAAACTAAATCAAAGTGGGGCTTTATAGAGTAAGACATCACTTTAATTAGCTAAATTCATAATTATGCTCAAATGGATTATATAAAACAGTCAAGCAGTCATTAAATTAATCGGTAAATCCAGACTGTTCGTGTTTGTAAAGTAAAGAGAGGCTTTTGAAAAGTTTTGTCTAATGAACTCAAATACTTCTGCTACGACCCTATCTTTTCTGTTCTCTAAAGCTCCTTTTAGCTCAGTTTTTATGCAATTCTTTCAGTTCATAAATCATTTGCTTTATTTCGCTCTGTGAAAAAGGGAAAAGCACAAATGTATAAAAGCAATAGAGGTAGAGCTGAAATACAAGAGGATCATTAGTGAAAATATAATGAAAAGATGATCCCATGTAGATGATATTTCTACACGGGTTATGTAAATCAAAGGTTGCACAATGTCAAGCTAATTTATCACTGCTGATGCATGATGAATTCTGTGCCTGTTTTGTGAAATTAATGATGACTATCTCAGAGATTTATTTAAATAGCACAAAATCTCTACAACTAAATACCTTTTCCTTGTTTTGACAGATAAATACACCACTTGGGTTTTTCTAAGACCGGCACGATCCTTCAGCTATGAAAGGTATTGCAAGTATTTTATTTTCAACAATTTTTTTAACACCAATTCGTGGAACATTTAAGAACTTCCTATTCCTAATCCAACTGTGTCACGTGGTGATTAAGAAAGATGTCATCTCTTAAGGACTGATCTAAAACAGGATGAAAGAAAATTAAGGGAACTGCCAAAACTAATAAATGGCTGTAAGAATCTGAGACGCACAGATAACAATATTATGGCAGATTAATGATCACTTTCTAGTATAGCTTTGACCCACTGATACAGATTTTTGGCCAAATAATTGTGTTTTTTACTTTGAGAATTATGATTGAGAGGGCTATAAGAATAGCATTAAAATAACTAAAATATCATAAGCACTCAGTTATATTAAGAGCAGAAGTGATGTTTTTCCACTTAACAAAACTTGTCACGTCATAATAGATTATGGCTAGAATTTGAAAAGCAGCAGTCCTCAAGTGTATTACACAAGATAACGTGTACTGTTAACTGCGATTTCTAAAGGGCTGCCGTTATTTTTAAAACCAACATGTTCCTTGACAGATCAAAGTCTAATAGCTCAAAACAATAAAAAAGAGCAACTTTGCTGTGCTCATGTTAGCCTTCCTGTTATCTGTTGAATGTTTTGCTCTTCCATGCTGAATGAAACAGCCGTTTCCTGACCTGTTATATAAAAACCCTTTAAAGTACTTGTTGATTCTGAGATCGACCAACTCGGAAATACATGCATTAGTGACCATATTTTCAAAAAAATGTAGCATTAAGATCGTGACTGCGCCGTTAAAATTTTTTTTAAAGACTTAAAATAGTCCCTCGGCAACCGCTAGGCTGAAAATCCACAATTTGGGTCGATGACATAGTTTGTGGGCGTTGCCCAGGCTACGCTACAGAGAGTTCAATGAAGTACACCACGAGAAGTTCAGATGGCGATTCACAAAGTGATGATTTTAACACGAAAGACAGCGCAAGCGTCTGTTACGACTCGGGTAAGTCTGAGAAAAACATTTTAGGAGAATAAACGGAATGGTTTGCTAATGTATAATTGGAATTGGTGCTCATAATCACTGTCATCCTGATCGTTCGGATGTAAACACGGAAACAACTCGTTGAAGCTCGATTGTCTGGCATCGTTCACACCTCTCAGCACAGCAGCGCCGTGCAGAGAGCTAGTGTAGAGAGCATGTCGCTTCTCAGCAGGCTGCTGTGATGACGCCGAGATTTCTCCGCTTCACTGCGCGATGAGTGAGAAGGAGAGGAGATAATATGGACATTTCAGCTGCCTGAAGACAGCGTTTATTTATTTTTATTTTACAATTTTGTAAACAACAGCTGCCGATTAAACTGAATGTTATAATTATATGAGTTGTTTTACCGAGAAACCGATCAGAAGCGCCGTGAAACCCCGCCTCTCTGGCTGCAGCGCTCCTGACTCAGAGGGGAACAGATTTTCACAGGGGAACTGAATTCCGGGACTTTTTGGGTTCAGAAATGTGTGTAAAGAGACATTACCCTTGTTGGTATTTGACCAACCATAAGCCACACACTTTTTAGCCATGTTTAATCCGTCTATTTGTCTTTGAGAAAGCGAGTTTGCAACCAGGAAGTATCTTGTTACCATGTCAACAGATCAACGCCTATCCACAAATTATGTCATCGGTCATGCAACATTTTTTTATGAGCCTTGAGCTAAAAAGCCTTAAAAATCCACTTTTTCATCTAATTTTTTAATTTTTTTCCCCTCAGGTCATAATAATATGTGAACTTTCTAACATTTAGCAACTTGTATGATCTCAGAATCAAGAAGTACTTTAAATGGCTTGCTACCTCTCTCTGCTTCATCTGACCCTATTTTAAACACCTCATTGAAGCTACAAATAACTGGTTCCTCTTCAATCAGAAACAGCATCCACACCGAGAAGTGTTGTTCTCAACACGACCTTGTAGAGCTTACATGTGGTGCACACTCACTGATCAGAGGAGAAACGAAACAAGAAAACAATCACATTGTTTGGCGGCCAGGCAGTTGGTTTTCAGACAGGGTTGATCACACCAAAAATCCTTCAATTACAGTCAAGTGTGGATTTCCTGTGTATCAAAAAGTGTCCAGAGCATTATTGACATCTAAAGGGAGAAAGATGAACAATCATACTTAAAGCTGGGAAAAACTTACGCTAAAATAATCCATGAATCTGATTTCAATCATGTCTGTTAGAGTACCAACACAACGACATGTGACACAAACAATTCGTAATGCACGTTTTTTTATGCACATTCATACATAAAGATAACTCAAAAACTCCAATTAACCAACATAAACATATTTTTGGACTGTTGGGACGAAACCAGAATATCTGGATCAACCTCATACATGAGAAACTCAGAAACACTACCTGAGAGACTGACCCCTGGGTACCGATGTTGCTCATCAACATAATTCACAGCAGTATTTCAAGTTAAGCGGGTTTTCAACACACCACACACTAAACTGTATACAGTCAAAACTGGACAGTTACAAACATTGCATTAAAACGTTATAAAAATGCTCTGACAGTAAAGAAGATCTTATATTTATACTAAGATAATAAGGATTAGAATAATTACTTTTATTTGCTGTATGTGAAAAGTAAGACCCTGTATTTCTATAAATTTCTTTATATTTGGAAATTAACATACAATAGGAATTAGTGATGGGTCGATGAGGCGTCATGAAGCGTTTCGACACATTGGCAAACTGTATTGATACTGCGCCGATACTGTGTCACTGAATACTGACACCTGTTGGACCTTAAAAATCCCTACAGGCAACCTGGTTGACCGAGTTAACTGACACTGATTTGATGACCACAATACACAATACAATTTAAATCATTGTATGTTGCATTGTATTATTTTATATTTTCATTTGAATTAAACATATATTAGATTTTTCTTTAGATACAGTCAATAAATAATGTGAACGAGGATGCTTGTGGACTGGCTTTTTTATTTATTTATTTTTACAAATTTTTTGCTGCCATGTCCTTTCAATGCCGTCCCGCGCTGTGTTTAGTTACCTGACTGATATCATCTGTTCTGAAATCGGAAATGACAAAGGGAGGAAAAACTACTCAGAGTAGATCAGCCGTTTTATCTGAAACAACGCTCAGAACAAAGACGCACAGCGCAAACCGCCCAACCATAAAGGCGTCTGCCCAACCCATCCATCAGTGATGCGCTCCGATCAGCACCTGGCGTTCACAGAGCGAGACTGTGGTACACCATCACACCAGAGTTGTAGTTTTGTTTACAGTTCAGCTTGGATTTTATTTACTGCGCAGCATAGCTGTGCTGTGCGCGCTGCTGCGCGCGCTGCTGTGCGCGAATGCACAAGCGTGCAGCTTAGAGGGAACAGAAACAGTTTGGCGCGTCAGTCAGAACGAAACAGTTCCTGTATCGGTCACGTGACTTTCCCGTGTCGATACGCGCAACGACACGGGTTTTGCTCTATGAGCTCAACACATGCGCCGTCGCATTGGTGTTGCCGGACCCATCACTAGTAGGAATACTCTATGCCTTTAAAAAGTTTAGCTAACCCCAGATGATGACATCAGCATTTAGAGCCACAGCTCTAAATGTTGCTTTAACATTAGGAGCTGTGGAGTCTCTTAATGTGAGGCCAATGAGGCCTGGCCCCACCAGATGTCGCTGTGAGGCTTTATGTCACAATAATAAGTGGGACATTATCGTTCTTTATAGAGTTATATTGTAAAAAAGACCAATTCCTTTACCAATAAAATTCAGTTAAAAACAAGTGTGTCTATATATCAAGTCTGCCAGAATACCGACAAGCTCAGTAGGCTAAATCCTCTTGAGGTGCCTTGATATTGAGGGCCAGTCCATCAACATGCTTAAATGACGAACATCTGAAACCAACACGCACTCTGTAGACAGCTGTGGGGCACATATCCTATGGTCCCAAGCTCGGATAGTCCAATCAAAGTACTGAAATTGCACACGTTGCGTTTACATTCTGCTGGAAATGTGCAGCCATCTAGTGTTGGTGGTCCTTGCTAGCCGAATGAAGGATCAATGTGAATCCTTCTGTTCAATAAATCAACAATATTTGTGTGCCTTTTGTAATTATACAAATAAATGTATATAAATTAAATTTACATTTACTTAACTTATCACGCCAGAGACACCACTGTTTTAGAGTATTCCTAACAGGTCGTTTTTAAGTTGGTTCCCATTGTGTGCCATTATAAACACGAGTTGGTTAATCTAAAACCCCTAGCCACCACAGTGTTTATGAGCTACTGAACCTTGAGCAAGCGCCCTTGTCTGAGTGTCAGTGGGTTGATAATTGGCTATTACCATAGGTAATGACCCACACTCGGCAAATAAACCGTCCTAATGAGAATTAGGCCATAAAAGGAAAAGCTTCACTCCTTTCTGCCCCTTTTCTCTGATAGAGTACATCAAAAACAGTCAGATAAAAAGCTGATATTATGTTTTCAGTCTTTTTGCTCTGGCGTTGTATTGCTTTTAAATATGGTGTTGTCGTCAGTGGAGCAAAATGAACCCAGCTGGAAAAGTTGGTTGAACCTTGGCCCTAGAATCCCAATCAGTGAAGCAAAGCCAAACACAAAGTTGAGAGAGATTTCTACATTGACTTTTACACACACCTTTTATTCTACATCTTTTTTGGTTTACACTTATAACACTTATATCCTGCAATCCCGTTTCCATTATTCACCAAAAAATAAAAGATATATAAAATAAAACAAAACAATTTAAACCCAACTACTCTACAGTATCTGTGAAAAACACATTTGCTCGCAGCACTTTCTAAAATAATCAATGGCTCCTCACCTATGAGAGAGAGTTGTGTGGAAGAGCTGAGCTGCAGATCCATGCCGTTCTTCAGCCAAACAAGTTTTGGATTTGGGATGCCGTCGGCATGGCAGTGGAGGCTGGCAGACACCCCGGGCTCCTGGGCCTGCGTCTCCGGGTAGACCAGGATCACTGGCGGTACTGGACACACAAACACAAACACAGGAAGAGAGCGGAGGGACAAGTGAAGCCATAATCATGCACTGTTTCATGGTGGGCCGCAACTCCTGGGGGGATAAAAACACAAACACCCACACGCTTGGTGGGTAGAGAGAAATTCATCTCACCCCAGCATGAAATATATTCAGAAATAACAAGAACCCAAGAGCTCTGGGGGGCCTTTATTACAGCTCTGGCCCTGTGTGAAATAGATGTTGGACAACTCTGCTACTTACACCATCCTCTGGGGGAATGAGTGTGAATGAATGCAGAAGAATTGAAAGTCAAATAAAATATGAGGTAATAGTTTACATGAACAGGTGGGTTGTAGTTGGCTTCTGTTGAAGCTCGGTAGACTATTAGCCCCTCGGGCTGCTAACACAAACCCAGTCCTTCTATTTCCAAGACCTGGAACAACTCTCACCTTTAACCTTTATCCTTCTTCAATAATTACATTAACTCTGGACTGCTGCTGGCTGCAATATTAGATTATTACTAACTTGACTCTCTTTTTAGTCACTATTATGACTGTTTTACTAATTTGTTTTTAGCAGCATAAGAAGGTCTGCTTGAGAATCTTCATCACTCTACTAAGGATTTTCTTTTTCTTGTGTCCCTCTTCATACACTGACTTGGAAAATGATTCAAAACCTTGAAGGTATTTTGACAGTCAAACACAAAGTCGTAAACAACTGTAAAGTGAAAGGAAAATAATGAATGGTATTCATAACAGAATGTACAGGTAAATATCTGAAAGGTGTGGCATGCTTTTGTCTTTGTCTGCTTTTCTGATGTCTCCAAATAAAATTCAGTGCAACAAATTGCAATTACAAGTCACCTAATTAGTAAATAGTTACCTTACGAGCCAGCTGTTCTGTAATGGCCAGAGAGTTTTGTTAGAAAACAGTGAACCAACAGCATTATGAACACCGAAGAATGCATCAGACCAGTCAGGGTTGTGCAGAGGTATAAATCAAGGTTAAAAGAGTTGAAATGATGAATGTAGCAAAGGGTGGTTCTAGAATGTAAAGAACCATGTCCTCTTCATTACACTTTATAATTAACATTTTCTTTCTTCTGGTCTAGCACAGTAAATCCCAGTAAAATAAACTCAACTTTTGTTAGGTTGTGACCTAACTAGACTGGAAAAAAACTACTTTCAAAGGACTGTACTTAAACTTTCATAATAAATGGGTCTTTCTTTTGTTCCAGTATACTGAACAAAAGGCTAATTGTTATTGTAGGCTTTTTTTAACATGTCCATCATTGTATTTTGGACATGTTGGTATTCTCTGAACTTAATGACTCAATTAATACCAGACACACCCACATATCTAACACCTATAACCCATAATTTCCTCTTAGAAAGGAAATGCACCAAACATTCACAATATTTTCTCTCTGTATGTTTTGGCTCTTACAGCAACTGTTGTTTACTTGAATGAATGCGGTACTTTACAGCTCTTTTTCAGCGTTCATTAAGTGTTACTTTATGCTGCAGACACGTTTTTAACAGCAATGGCGTCACACTCCTAAGTGCTAAAATAATATAGACACGAGTTCTAAACTGCAGTTTTGTGTACTTAGAGAAAGCTAAAGCTGCAGCATTGTCATTCTCCTCGTCGAACAGATTGCTTTAATAGCGAAGCGGGATGCAAACCGCCCACTTAGTATAATGTGGCACTTGGCTCCACTCCATTCCACCTTATCTCTACTCCTCCTATCTTTTTGAAATACCCTGAATACCCAAAGCAAACATTTGGTAATTGCCCTCTGCTGATAACACCCTCCCCAGACATCTTCTCTGTCTGCATGACTCCTTCTGCAGCACTGCCTCTTCTTTCGTTTTTTTACCTTGAAGTCTACAAACTAAATCTGCTGTATTTTGTTTTGTATTAATTGGCTTTATTCAATTTAGTTGCCAGAAAAATTTAATGATCACATATTTTTATTGAAAAAGCTTTACCTAGGTGTTTATCTGCTACAAAACAAGTAGCTCCGGGAACAAAATTCTTTGGTCTGGTTACAACTCCAAAGTCTCAAGAGGTCAGAGACTAGAAACTATCCTGTGGCATTTGTCATTAAAACGAGACTCTCTTCAAAGATACCTCTGATCATTTAAAGCTTTCCAAGTAACTCGGCCCAATGCAGAAGCGATTTAGGTCCCCCAAACCCACCCGTATGCTCATCTCTGTCAGATCTCTACTCAATGGCTATTTTGCCTAAATAATAGTTCATAGTGGCCTTAAATAAAACCAGACATTTAACTGCCAAGTACTGCTGAGAAATATTGGAAGTCATGCAAACACTAACCCTAACAGAACAACCACCACTTATCATTTGTACCCAATACAGCAGGGGTGTTCAGCTCCAGTCCTCGAGAGCCGGTGTCCTGCAACCTTTAGATGTGTCCCTGGTCTGACAAGCCTGAGTCAAATAATCAGTTAATTAGCAGGACTCTGAAGAACCTGACTGCATACTGAGGAGCTAATTGTGCCATTTGATTCAGGTGTGTGGGGCCAGGGAAACCTCTAAAAGTTTCAGGACACCGGCTCTCGAGGACTGGAGCTGGACACCCCTGTACTACAGTAACTCGCAACAATCACTTACTTTAATAATTAACACTTTAACCTCCAATTATAAGAGAAAATTACTCAGGAAATCTTGAGTCTAAAGTCAAGTTATGAGTCTTAGTTTTTGTGACTTAAGAATGACTCGAGTCTCAGTCGCTAAGTGGATGCAGCATTTCTTTTCCACCTTCCTGACTGAAAGTGATGGGCGTCTGCGTTGAAATGCGCACAGGACAGCACTGCCAGGCTAAATTAATAAGCTGGATAAATAACCCTGTCTTCACAGTTTATTTACAGTCATCCTTTTCTAAAACCTTAATCCTAAAAGCTTTTGATTTATTTAAAAGAAAAAAGGGACATCCGATGTTCAAGCACACAGCATCTTGACAAATTAGTTTTTTGGCTCTCTAGTTAACTATAACTTCAATGGAAGTGGCACCCCAAACATTAAGCCCACCCTGTGTCCTAAAACAAATCCGACGTCAACGATATTCACATTTATTATTTTCCCATATATCATTTTCATTTGTTAAATATTGGATTCCAGGAAAGGGAATGTGAATTTATTTATAACAGCTTTAGAGAAAAAAAAAAAAAAAATGCATTATTCCACACAGCGCTACATTTAAATCAAAATATATTTTACCCATTTGGGTAAAATAGGTATGCAGCCCATTGGAAATGTGTTACATATTTTGAGGTCATGAATACCTTTGAAAACATGTTAAATTAAATGTGTCATCTAAACAGTTATAAGGGTTTAGAATCAACTCCGCACTATAATAGTGGATGCTTATGTGCATTACATATTTGCAGAGTGGTCTGTCAATACATTTTATGACTCAGGAAAATGTCAATTCATTCAATTAGAATATTATCAAGGATGATCTCTTTCAGTATTTCTTTTTCTAACACTTATATAGACTACACACAAAGTAATGTGTGTCATTTAGTTTTCATGATTGAGGCAACTAATTAAAATGAGAAAATAAAGTTTCTAAGGAAAATATAAAGTTACAGAAGATCAACTCATTTTTTTTAACATGAACATGTAATGACCATTAATTTTCCTACACAATCATGGAGGAGACTGCTGAATTTATAGTCTTCCCGCAGACAGTCACTGACACCTGCAACCAGCTATAAATGCTTTTGCTAAAGAAGCTGATTGTTTACAGAGTACTGTTTCTAATCACAATGAAAAGTTGGGAGAAGAGAAAAGTGTGGTAGACAAAGGTTATAAGCAATGTCTGCTGCCTTAAGTTGATGGTGAAACACTGAACAATTTGCGGGAGCTTCACAAGGGTAGCACTGCCGCTGGACTCGAGCCACCACACACCGATGTATCCAGAACATTTGACACAAATGTCACATTCCTCGTTCTAAGCCTGAACAAAGATGAGATCAGAGGTTTCATATCAGGGCTAAGTAAAAAAAAGACTGAACTGTTGCCCAATGCGCCACAGTCCGCTTTTACTAGGAAAGTAAATTGTGCGCTTCTTTTGAAAACCAAGGTCTAGCGGAAAGGTGAAGAGGTACAGAACCCAGGTTGCTAGAGGTCAAATGTGAGATTTCCACGGTCGGTGGTGATTTGCAGTGCTATTTCATGGGCTGCTATTGGTCCACTGGGCTTTTTTCAAATCTCAAGTCAGCCTGCTGGGTACCAGGAAATGTTTTAACACTTAAAAACTTTCTCTACTGAAAGCTGTACAGAGATACTGATTTCATTTTCCCACAGGATCTGGCAACTGACCACCCTGCCTAAAGTACCAAAATTTGCTGTAAAAAGCATGATGTCATTGTGCTTCATTTTTTAGCTAACTTAAAGTCCACAGAAACTCTCAACTATGCAAACAAGCTGAAGGTCACTATCAAAGTGACCTGGGCTTCCTGAACACCTCAGCATTGCCTAAGGCTGATCTTCTCCATGCCTCCTCACAATTAATGTAGTAACTCCTGCAAAAGGAACCCAGACAGAGACTGAGTCCATACACTGCAAAAACGGAACTAAAAATAAGTAATATCTTCTTAAAATAAGTGTATCTGTTCTTGATTTGAGCAGGTAAATAAGATGATCAGCCAGTGAAATGGGATTTTTGCACTTAAAATAGGAACAACTCATCTCCATCATCTTGTTTCAAGTGCAGGATGTCTAATTATCTTATTGTAGGTGTCAAAATACTCATTCCATTGGCAGATAAGATTATTTACCTGCTCAAATCTAGGACAAAAACACAAATTTTAACAACATTTCACTTATTTTTAGATCCCTTTTTGCAGTGTATACCACAGAGTACATGTACATCATTTTTTGCAGGCTGAGATTTCTGTTTTAAACATCTAAATTTTTCTTCCTGGGCTTATGTAATAATCTACTTTTCAGAGTAACTGATTTTTGGGTGTATGTTAGCTGAAAACCATTATCATAATTAACAGATAAAAAAACATTTGAAATATATCACACTGTGTGTAATGAGTTTCACTTTTCAAACAGAATCACTGACATTAATTTTTTTTTTACTATATGCTAATTTATTTAGATGCCCGATAGAGTTCAAAGTAGACACACTGTTTTAAATTTGCTTCTGAAGCTTCTCTCTTAACCCAAAAACTGGACCATTAACTACCGACTTCTTATTCCATTCTTATATGAAAATTAATTGAAACCAGTTTTTTTCTAATGCTGTTCCCTTTTGTATAAACACATTGGGCCATAAAACTCACATGGGATCCACAAAGTAGGACAAAGGAAAACATTTGTAGCATTTGTTGTGCAATTTTAAGAAAGAAATGAGTCACTACTGACCATTCACCTGCAGCACATGAGTCTGATAGAGGTCTTCATAGCCATAGGCATGGCAGCTGTAGTTCCCCATGTGTATTGTTGTCACCTTGGTGATATAGAGCGAGCCATCATCCCCGAAGTCCTGTAATACAGGGAAGAGATGTAAGAGAAGAGTTAGGACTGCTGTAGATGGAAAAGGAAGAACAGGGGACCAGGATTGGGGATAGTGGTGAAGAATTGGGTGCAGGAAGCATCCACAGGGAGTCAGTGGAAAATGTAGGCAGGTTGATAGACTACATAACGATGCCTGTGGAGAGCGGCGAGAGGAGGAGCGCAACAGCAGGGAATGATGGGATGAGACAAGGGAGAAAAAGAGTGATGGGTAAAGGAAGACAAACCATGAATCAATGGTTTCCCTGTTGAGCTGAAGCAGGCATTTGGGGATTTGATCCTACTCTCTCCCCTCATGACGGTGCCTCAGCCTGATAAATGGCAAGGGTTAAAAATATAAAGCCCATTAGGCTGATGAATGGAGCCGGTGTTGTTGGGGCAGCGTGAGGCAATCAGCGGGGGAGTTCCGCCTCCAAGTTAGGGGGGATTAAGGCATTAAATAGTTTGCTGCCCCACCAAGTGGCGGATCACAAAGCCCTGATGCAACTCATGACATTTAAACTGGAAATGGACAGATTTATTTCCTAAAATAAACAAAAGATTATGTACACAGACTATTTGTCACCGAATGTGTGAAGAATGTTAAACCATTTTCTTCTAAAACAGACAACAAAATAGACTTAGTCAATGTTTAGAATTGGGATATCCCATTGGGTATTCCTAATTAGTCAACTCAAATTGCTTAAATTAAAACATAACAAAAATGTGTATTTTAACTGAGGAAACATTTTTCAGCAGTAGTCACTGTATTTGTATACTACACAGAACAGAAATGAAAGAGTATGCCTAATTGCATAATACACAGATTTTTAAAACTACTACACAGAATTTTATTTTCTTACTTTGTTTCCTCTATCAGGCGGCTAGAGTGTAAGTATTCTAGTAAAATATTTTAACAATTTTGACTGGAAAATAATGGCTCTGACGTCATCATGCCCTGTCATCGGCAGGTACTTTACTTGTGTGTTTCAAGTTAACTTGGGTAAAATTTAGGATTATTTAAAAATGGCCTCCCATTGTCAATAAATTAACATTTTGAGCATTCTACACTTTGAAACAAATTCTACATGGGCCACCAGAAATATGTTACATGGTACAGTAAAAGAAGTACGTATACTGTATGTAACATTGAAACAGTGCAAAATGTTTAAGCAGCCTAAGAAAGAGTAGCACTTGCTTAATATTTGCTTGATATATTTGCTAATACCCACAGCTAACAACTGTAATTTTCAGGCTAAACTTGTTGCAACTTGTTTTAAATGCTTTCTCATTCAGTGGTACTATTATTGGTGATCCAAATCTTAGCTAATTTTATTTCAAGAGCTGCAATCTTACGCACGCCAACAGTCGTTTAACTAACTAACAAAGTTTCTAAGTTGTGTTTGATGCATGGGTGCACCAATCCACTGCTTAATTCTCCATATAGTCAACAAGACAGTAAATGAGGAAGCAAGTGGATTTTTTGAACTCTGAACAAAAAATGAGTCAGAAGAAAAGCCACAGGTGATTGTTCAGTTTTACAGATTTAGAGATGCAATTATTAGGTCATCTATCTGCTGATTAATGAACATGAACATAATGTTAATGTTGCATACCCCATATTTAAAGTAGCATCAATCTACTGTATTTATTCACAATTTAATTTAAAATAAATATGATAATTTACATTGCTATACAGTGCATAATGGGAAATGTGTTTTCTGTTAAAATACTTCAGTCAGCCTTTTAGGCATTTTTAATTTGTCCTCAGTCCGGCTTAATTGACAAGCACAGCTAACCCGATGAAAATGAGATGAATGAAATATTCACTCCATCAATATGAAACACAAACCAAGGATCAATTGGAGACTTATGTTGGCCCTTGGGAAACTAATTTATCTGGATGTCTCATTAATCGATTGCATATTAATTTTCATATTTGTTCAGCTACACATTTCTACAAGACGCTGATCTCCAGCCTTAAACCGAGCACCCTGTTACTCATAACCATGTTTAGTACTTGAAAAGTGTTTGTCTTTAATTCCCTCCAAAGGATACGCAAATTACCTGCATGCAAAGTTATTACTTTAATTTAATTGCTTTCCTTTTCCAGTTCTTTCTTTGATTTACCAAAATGAAAAGAAACAACAGGCACTCCCCTCTCCCTCTTCTGCTCAGATCACAAATCTCTGTGAAAACCCATTATGGTCGGCCAAGAGCTTTAGGCACCTGAGCTGACATCACTTCTCGTCTTGTCACGACCCTAACACGCAGGACTGTTTATCTGGCCATGACCCCAGCAGACCAACATGTTGCTCATTAACATGCAGTCAGCGCACTGGGAAACGGCAGTGGTTAAAGCGGCACTGTGCTTTCACCCAAACAGAAGCATGGTTTCACAGTTCATTAAGCACAGAGCTTACATTAATCGCATTGTTTTATGGAGGATGCTCAACAATTATTGTTCTTTAATTTGCACTTATTGGTTATTTTCACGACATTAGTCTTTCACCTTCTCCTGCAGCTGTTTTTGGCTGAAAAATCTGACGAGAGACGTTTTCTCCCCTTTTTATGTGGCAGAAGATAACTTAAAATATAAAGTAAAAGGGGGTATAAATCAACTGAAATACTCGCAGGGGCTCTTTACAACTCTCAGCAGCATTGTAATTTTCAAATTTTGCAATTCAAAAAGGATCATAATTGGCTCTTTTTAAGCTAAATATGAACAGCCCACCCAGTGTGCCCCTTGCTGTTAAAATCAACCAGATATTAATTAGGCAACCCACTCAGATTAAGTAATAGGTTTTATTCAAAAGTGCAACACATTTTTATGTAGCAATAATTAGGTGGTATTATTCAGTGGCACAGTCTTGGTAATAAAAAAGTCTGCTTTACAATGTAGTTCACACGAATCTGTCTATTTTCCTTTCTGTCTATATTCATGCATTAAGGGGAATGAAATGCAGTTTCAGATTTAATTTGAATATTAATTTTTGTACATATGAGCCTAATAATTGATTTTTAGGTCTACTTATTTTCTCATTTCATATCTTTCCAACATATTTATATTCGTCACTTCGTACAGGATGCATATTTGCTCACTTAGTGCCTTGCAAAATTATTCACATCTGTTCAATCCGTTTCCCCATTTTCACACATCACAACCACTAGCTTCAATGTTTCTTTCTAGGGAAGTAGTTCTGGTCCTCAGGACCTGCTGTTCCTTATGTTTTAGATGCATCTCTTCTCCAGCACACCTGATTACAATAACACTGTTTCTAGTATTTTTATCTAGTGTGGTGTGCCTGTAGATAATATTTAATGAAGATATGTCTGACAGAAATGGAAAAATCAGCCTGTTTTTAGTGGATTGTTGTCATGAGTGCAGGGCCCCTCAGGGACAGTGGGCCCCGAAGACCAGGACTGAGAATCACTGTTCCAGGACTTTAAGTGATATACCAGAAAGGAGAGAACAATTTTGAAGTGGCAGGGAAATTATCCAAGCTATGCACGTTATTTCTCCACACCATTTGTGACAAAGCCAAAAACGCCACACAGCTTAGAATTGTTTACCTACAGACTTAATATGGAGTTCATTAATCCTCATGTCAAATTGAAGTTAATTCTTGACAGCACATTATTATTAACACTGCCAAATCTGGTAATTATTTTTTACATTTCTTTATTTTCTTTCTTAACTGAAATCCAAATAGACCAGTGAACATAAATTAACAAATGAAACTCATTGGATAGCACAGCAAGGGACCCCAAACCCATTTGTGGACTTCTCCATATAGTCAAGCATCACCTGCATCATTACAAGCAACACAAAAAAGCCAGTAACCATCTGCACTCACATTGATATCCTCCAGGTCCAGGAAGTTTAGGATGATGCCATTCCTCTTCCAGATGATGGGTGGACGCAGCGTCCCCTGGATGGCGCAGGTGAGGACAGCACTGAGGCCCACTGTGACAGTTGAGGTGCTGATTCGCTGATCCTCCGCCAGGCTCAGTTGGACAACTTCTGTTGGTGCAAAAGTCGAGAGCAAAATAATTGGACAAAGAGAATCGATGACGAAGACAAAAAAAAAAAAAGTACAAAGAGAAAGATGAGGTGGAAAATGAGAAGCAGGGGAAAAGAGGGATAAAAATCTGCCTCGTTTTAAATCACAGATCTGAATGGGTGTGCTGATGTGGTAAAACTGTAGCCAAGCTTAATACATTTCTAAGTGTTCATCTCATTACCGGTGGAGCAGAAAGGATAAACAGCTGTCCGCTTGTGAAATATCTCCACTGTGAAGAAGGACCACGGATCAGAGGACACACAGCAAGCCAAGTCTCATTCCTCTTAACAGGGAAAATTCACCCAGATGACCATTCAGTTCAATTCAGCTTCACGGAAAATTAGGAATTAGTTTTCCCTTGTCCATCTTTGTGTTGTAAGTACTATCACATTGGTCTCTTTAGGTAATTTCTGTTTTAGTAATGATAAATATGCATAGAAAACCAGACAATGGAAAAATGTATTGTCCGTAGCCCTGCAATGATTTATAATTTATAATAATGTTTGTTCAAACAAAGATGACATTCTGTCAGTAGGAAAATGTAGCATTTACAGCAGCGACAACAGAAATGTAACGCTCAGGCGACCAGCACTTAGACAATAGGTGACCAGGTGGGACCCTGTACCAGTTCTGGCTGGTTGAGAAGTCCCATATTAATAAAGTTTAATTTAATACAGGCAAGCCCAACATTATGTACACACTCTCTGGCAGATTTAGAATAATTAAAAGCATTATAAAATTATTTTTCAACCCTGAAGTATTTTTCACATAGAAAATCAGACAGGAATCTCTCAAAAGATAATAAAACATTGTAAAAGCAGTATAAATACTATGTTTTAATTGACATTTTATCAAAACAATGATCTCTCCCTTCCTCATGTTTCAATGAAAAACCTTCACAGCAATCAAACTACTTTTTAAAGCTTCCATTGGTGCTTTAATGATTTTGCTTTGGTGTCTTCGAGGTTTGAGAGCCTCCTCATCATCACCCTGGTTCTTAGCTTCCTCCACATAATCCCAATTACAGTCATGTTGAGACTGCCTGCGCCACTCTACCGCCAACGACCTTGAAGGAGTTCCCAGAGGAAGCAATAAAAAATAAAGACAAACTATTGAATGAGAAGGTGAGTCCAGACATTTGACTGGTAATGTACGTATGTGGAAAGGTCTAAATAACAAAGACCAAATACTTTCCTTAACTTAAAAAAGCAGTTCTCGGTCCTGTCAATACAAATATATTTGGGGAGAGCAATAAGTTCTCAAAAAAGTTTTTAATGAGAAAGACTTATTTTTGATGATGCTTGATGAAGAGTATTTTTTTATGTCCTTGTAGGCAAGAACAGATAAAAAAAACAGTGATGGAAATACATTAGAAACCACCACTATGGAGCCCGAATAGACTGTTTTTAATGAATGTTTCTGGCTGGACTTGCCCTGAACCCTGTTGCTATAAAAATGTGAGTCATTTCCATTTTCTTCTATTATGTGTTTCTTGTGTTTCTTATGCTTTATTCTAGAGATAATGAATAAAAAGAGCAACTGTTACATCTTCCAGGCTTCTCTTTCCTTTGACACCATCTGACACTAGTATCCGCTTCCTCTACTTCTGTTTATTGTATCATAACTTGCCTTATAAAGTCGACCAAATCTTTACTGCGATCGGCATGTTATGGCAGAATAACAGTGATACGGTCAGCAGAAACCTACGCTTATTTCAGCAGCCACAGCTGACAGTATTTTATTGTCCAAACAGACTTTAGGTAAGATGGCTAACAGGCTCTGAAATGTTTGCGGGAAGCCTCCTGTCACAATGCAGACTTTGACAAAAGCTGTTGTAAAGGACCCCAGGATATTAGCTGTCTGTTCCACACAGCTCACCCACTGATAGATGTATCCGGGATGACAGCTCGGTCTGCCAGTGGTATTTCAAAACGCCTTGGGTACAGTACACTGCTGCACCAACCAAGTTATAATTCAGCACATCAGTAATTTGGGTGGCAGAACAGGCTTTGAGTGCCATGTGACAGATGAGGGATGGAAGTGCATTGATCTGACGTGGCTTAGAGGGGCAGTTTCAGGTCGCGCTGTGAATCTCAACTAGACCACTTCTTACATGATGCACAATAGCAGACCTGTGTGGTTTGCAAAGTCAGCAGCCGCCGACTGTTCAGATGGACATCTAAGGCCGCTTTGTATCGATTCTTTAAAAGGGAGACGAGGAGTGTAACGGCTTAAAAGTCTGCTAGTGAGAAAACCTCTTTAGAGTTCACTCTGCGCGGAGCAGCAAGCTGTAATTAATAGACTGTGGCAGATAAACCACAGTGAGGTAGAGTCGTTATTTTAACAGCTACAGCTGGTACATACAAGCATATACTGGTTCCCTGGTTTTCAGACTCTAGTCTTTAGACGTGTCAAAACAGGAGGTTGGAGGGGAGAAAACAATAACGGGTTGAATTTCAGATGATTCCCGTCCAAATATTTGCACAGGTAAAAAGCTTCATCTTGCTGAGAATTTTCTTTAACTAATACATACATTATTATTTTTCTTTATTTCTGAGAAAGAATCCGGTTTTTAAGTCAGTTTTTTTTTAAAATAATACGATGAAAAGTCACTTAAAAACTTTCTCTAACTTTAATGTAACATACATATCGTCTGTTTTTCAGATAAGCATACAAAAACAAAAATAGCTGTAATATCATGATTGTATACATGTGCAAATCATTAAATCTGTCCATTTGATATAACTTTTATTTCAATTCCAGTGTTCAGTGTTTTTTTTTTTTTCTTTCTCAGTTTGGATTCAGGTCAGCTTGAGTTACAATTTGGGAAAATACAGACAAAAAAATAGGCAAATAATCAGCATTAAACTACAAAAACTCGATATTTCTCCACAATCGATACAGAAAGAACAGAATCTGGTCAGGTAAGCTGTCAGAGAAAAACAACAATGAAGAAGATGCAGGAAGTACAGGAAGTACTGGACATGTTCTAAATGTTATTGCTAAACAAAAGTATTTTATTCCAATAAACTTCTTCAACTCCTGAATGAAGTCTCCCAAAACTACATGAGACAATGTGTTAAAAGTTTCATGAAATAAAACCTGAACTTTTAAGCTACAACTTCAAGCTTATTTGAAACAGAGCGGATCACCAAAAAATAAAAAAGCCTCACACAAACAGTGAAATATTGGTGGCAGCATCATGTCATAAAGTTACTTTTCCTCAGATGAAACTTGAATTTCAGTTTGGGAACATGAAGTCATGAACAGTTCCAAATAAAAGTTATTTTTTACTCAAAAGCCTCTGATGTTTTATGACAAAAAAAGCTTCAATGATAATTTGTTTCTAAGGAAAAGGCTTTAGGGAAAGGAAGTAAATAAATGCTTTAAACCGACTTTATTTAACTAACAGCCATCACTAGACTGAATGTTGGCCTTCAAACTGTTAAAGCCAACACCTACAACTAAGGGTTTTCAAAATGACAAACAGCGATACGAAATTATTAATGATATATTTCAATGTTAAGTTGGCACAATTTAAAATAAAAATAAAAAAGTACAATATTTGCTCTGAGCTGTGTGCATTTTACATGTTGAATGAGTTGGAATGAGTAGTTGCTGCATTGCTTTTTCTAGACTGTATAAAACATGGCTTTACATAAGTTTTTGCAACCTCAGCAGTTTTTTCCTCAACACTTAAAAAGTGGAGTGGGTGGTGTTCAGGTGTTTATCTTTCTATAGGCATGTATATATTAACATTTTATAAAATGTAAAGAACTACAGTGAACAAATACAAATGTAGAAATTATAAGCTGGTGTCTTCCTACACTGTTTGAAACAGTTTAACTATTAACTATTATTATTGCTTCATTAGCTTTACCTATATTTCACATGCTGCTCTACAAATGGAATAGTCAACAGATAAAAACTAGAGGCAATTAGCAAGACACCCCCAATAAAGGAGCAGTTCTGCAGGTGGTGACCACAGACCACTTCTCTTGCTGTGTCTGTCAGCGTAGTGTCCAGAGCATAGAGACGCTACCAGGAGACAGGCCAGTACATCAGGAGACGTGGAGGAGGACGTAGGAGGGCAATAACCCTGCAGCAGGACGGCTACCTCCACCTTTGTGCAAGGAGGAACAGGAGGAGCACTGCCAGAGCCCTGGAGAATGACCTCCAGCAGGCCACAGATGTGCATGTGTCTACTCAAAGGATCAGAAACAGACTCCATGAAGGTGGTATGAGGGCCTGACGTCCACAGGTGGGGGTCATGCCTACAGTCTAACACCGTGCAGGACAAATGGCGTTTGCCAGAAAACACCAAGATTGAAAATTTGGCCACTGGCGCGCTGTGCTCTTCACAAATGAAAGCAGGTTCACACTGAGTACATGTGACAGACGTGACAGAGTCTAGAGACCCGTGGAGAACGTTCTGCTGCCTGCAACGTCCTTCAGCTAGACCGGTTTGATAGTGTGTCAAAAATGGTGTGGGGTGGCATTTCTTTCGGGGGCGGCACTGCCACCCATGCGCTCACCAGAGCTAATCAGACTGCCATTAGGTACAGAGATGAGATCCATTGTGAGACCATATGCTGGTGCGGTTGGCCCTGGGTTCCTCATAATGTAAGAGAATGTTAGACCTCATGTGGCTGGAGTGTGTCAGCAGTTCCTCGCAGGATGAAGGCATTGATGCTATGGACTGGCCCGCCCGTTCCTCAGACCTGAATCCAGTTGAGCACATCTGGGACATCATGTCTCGCTCCATCCACCAACATCACGTTGCACTACAGACTGTCCAGGAGGTGGTGGATGCCTTAGTCCAGGTCTGGGAAGAGATCCCTCAGGAGACAAATCACCACTTCATCATCAGCATGCCCAGACGTTGTAGGGAGGTCATACACACGCTACTGAGTTGCATTTGACTGGTTTTAAGGACATTACATCAAAGTTGTATCCTCCTGTAGTGTGTTTTTCCAGTTTCATTTTGAGTATTGCTCCTAATCCAGACCTCCAGGGGTTAAATCAATTTGATTTCCATTAATGATTTTGTGTGATTTTGTTGTCAGCACATTCAACTTTGTAAAGAACATTTCATTAATTCATTAATATCTAGGATGTGTTATTTTAGTGTTCCCTTTATTTTTGAGCAGTGTATATTTATCCCCCATCAGATTAGGTGGAGTTCAGAAAACTCTTAATTGTGGAACATTACACAGTCAAGGCAGAACTAGTATGAACTATTTCATTCAAGCCATTCTGTTTCTGTTTCAAGAGAGACGGTTCGTATACTACAAAGCGTACAACACTTGCTAAAAGCGCCCTGATTATTCAAGGTCCACATGCATCATTTTAAAAGGAGAAACGTTTGTATTCAGAGTACCACATTGAATCCTTTTTTAAAATTATTATAACTGATCATGAATTAATCATGGATCTTTCAAAACGCTGCTAAATTCTAAACTAGCAGAATAAGATTATTCACTGGAGGAACAATGAAATGGACTCAGTTTCTTCACCAGAAAACTTCAGAAGCATTATGCGTTTTGAAGTTTTCAGGATCATCATCTGTGGTACAAAGGATTTTTTTTCCGCTCAGTCAAATGTCATGAACAAGGTCTTCAAGAACATTGGTCAACGTAGTGAAATATGTGCCAATGTGTATAAGAAAAGTACAAACTCTGAGGGTTGTGGTAACTGAAGTATTGATGGACAAGTCGAAAAGCTCAGATCACACAGACAAACACATTTGTACTTACAGCCATGCAGGAAAACAAAACATTTAGCAACGTTTAACATCCTGACACTACAGGCATATTTTATGCTGTACTACATGTTTAATTCAAGCTCTATTAGATGGGCTCATGTTAACTCAACCACAATCACGGGGACCCATGTTAAATCTATTAAACACATTGTCCCCTGCTCTGGTACGTTCTCAGATGACCCAGATAAACTGCCTATCTACAGGCAGCGGGTCCGCCGTGGTTTCGCCTGACTGGAGAAGATGGTCTGAAATTGCGTAGCTATTGAATCCTACAAATCCTAATTTACCCCAAAGATTGGCACAATGAGTTAAGTTAGTGAATCTCAAAAAGTCAGAAGGTGCACATTGTAAAGCCCTTCTAAGTGATGTTCATACGGTCAGAACGAGCCAACACAAGGGTTCCCTCTGTCCAGCTTGCAATATAGACAGGAGTAAGAAGACCAGCAGAGTCTGAAGAACAGAAGAATAATGCTGAAAGGCATAATAAAATCAAGGGAGAACAAGGGAAAATCTAGCTATGAAAAGTACAAAAAAGGAACAAAAAGGCTACCAGATAGTTTGAGCGAGGGAAAGCAAAAACACTGATTGATTCTGGACTTAAAACATGTAATAAAATGATTAAAAAAACGTGTTTCAATGAGTCAGGATAAAAAGACATTTGATGCAGGGTACACCGAATATCTGAGTGAAGCTGGAGTCTGCACCTCAGAGGGTCGTGCCTTCTACCCACTCGCATAAGACGAGCCCCTCACGAGCTGGAGAAAGACATCAAACCAGAATGCAGAGAGGCAGAAAGAAGCAGAGCACGTTGACGTCTTTTTAAAGTGAGCGGCAGATAGAGGCTGACTGTAGGCATGATGAGCAACAAGAAAGGTAGAGGAATCCGGGTGGAAGGGTCAAAGGTGCAGCGGTGGGATGCATAGAGCCGCACCGAGAACGATCGCGGACCAAGAAAACTATTTATCAAAAAAAGCAAAGAACTCGTGTGACCTTTTTGGATCTGCAGATTCTTCCCTGATGTCTGAATTTTTTTTTTAAATCTCTCTGTAAAAAAAAAAAAAAAAAAAAGAAACACCCTTGAAAACAAAGAGCACTTCAAGACCAATCTATACGTTGTAGATCTTTACATGGCATTTCACATATAGGGGCTTCCAAAAGTATTCACACCCTACACCTTTTCAAACTTTTAACAATACAACCATGGACTTTAATGTATTTAATTTACATTTCATGTCACAGCCCAAAACAAAGCAGTACATAATTATGAGTTAGGTGGCGCTGCCAGCACAATGTGTCAACATGAGGAAGGTGTGTTCAGAGTCATCTGCAGCTAGTTTTCAGCCACTTCATGTTTTGTGTGATGGCCCAAATGGTTTAATTATGGTTTCATTTGATCAGAGCACCCTCTCCCCATGTTTGCTGTCTCCCCACATGGTTTCTGGTTAACTGCAAACACGACTTCTTGTCACTACCTCCTTAATAAAAGATGGCTTTGTGAAGTGGGAAAAAAAATACTAGTTGGACTGTCCATCTCTCCCACCTGAGCAGTGAATCTCTCCAGCTGTTTCAGAGATACCACTGGCCTTTTGGCGGTTTCCCTCTGATGAATTGCCCTGTCTCGGTAGGTTTGCAGTTGTGCCATAACTCTTTCCCTTTTCAGAAAAAAAAAAAAGGATTTAAAAAAGCTCTTTGAGACATTCAAAACCTGGGATCTTATTTTATAACCCAAACCTTCATTACACTTTTCCATGTCTTTTTCTCTTTGAGGCCTTCAACGAATGGCTGGATTAACACTAAGATTAAATAATAATAAAAAAAAATGTGGAACTGATTCACAAATTAATTGACTTCAGTTGGCAATTAGTAGCACAGGACTTTTATTAGGAGTATCTGGGTAAAAGGGGCTAAACTCAAATGCATGCCACACTTCTCAGACTTAACAGTAGAACAATGAAAACCAGGTGCTGGTCTATCACATAAAATCCCAATAAAATGTGAAAAAAAACATTTCTGCAAATTATAGTAAATAAACCAGCTCAATCATACCAGCTAAAGAGAGTGTGTCATGTTTTGATCCTGGCAAAGCTATAATTCACTTTTAGAGAACATAACAGACCTTAAGCTAGTGCGGGGTTTAAATGCCATAAACCAGCTGGCATGTTTGGGAATATGAAATAACTGAAATAGCAGGCCTCCACAGTATTAGGTATGGGTGCTTGTTTACCGCTGCCTTCTCTTGATTAGTCATGGAAGGGATGAGTGTATCAATCTGATGACTAACCTTAATTTAAAAGGAAAACCACACAAACGAGCTTTCTGTGTGAATGAGGTCTTCATGTCTGTGACACTTTAGATCCACCCTCCCAGTAAAGAAAAGTGATCCCCCCATTCCTGTTGTTGTGCACAGGCCTCAGAGCGGGCAGTGTGTCACTCATCTGACAGCACATCCTCCTACTTTCATGTATCATTCATGCAGACCACGCATGACACATTGGATTATTCATATTTGCCCGTCATGAAAAACTAGTCTTTTTGATCTGAGTAGGTAAATTAATATTCAGGCATTATCTAACCCATCGCAGAGCGAGGAGCATCTGCTACAGTAAGTTGGCTTGTTGCGCCTTCCTTCACAGGCTCTATCAGTTCCTGCAAGGCTGCAAGACCCAAAAGAGATTTATTAAAGTAAAAGGAATCTTAACCAGTAAGTTTAACTTGACTAAACATCACTGTTTAACAAGCTTCAGAAATGGTTTTGTTTATTCTGACCGCAATGCAACAACTGCATGTCAGCACAAGCATTCTTCAACCACCAGCAGATTTTGCACTACAGCTTTGTGCAAGAAGCTGTTTTAAACATATGTTTTTCTAATGTAAACAGTTGTTCCAATAATGGGTGCACATGCTGACATTGTTACTACCCTTTGCAAAAGCAGAAACAAACACTCATGTCATTATCAATTAATGAAATAAAATACTCTAATGCCTTAAGAGGCAGGGTGTTTTATGTCAAGGGTGGCTATGCAAAAACATATAAATATACCACAGAGTATAAAGAAAGATCACACCAAAGGTGACCTTGGATTAGTTGTAAAAACGCTGAGAAATGCATCTATATTCTAAAAGACTTTTTTTTATTTATTCATTGAAAAATCAACTCAATATACACAGAGTTGTTTCTAACCTACGTTATGTGAAAAGCAAACAGATAAATTTACAATATATAAACAACTAAACAAAATACAAGTAAACAGTGAGAATGCAACAAAGCTCCTGGAATAGGAGGCAGAATTAAACCCTTTACTGTCAATGGCTGCAGTAGAAAATCCAGAAGAATTGAACATTGGTTCTTATCACTTTCATGATTCATTGAACTTCATTTGATGGTAATTCGCTGCCTTTTCAAACTAGTTTTAACTGAAGAAAAAAAAAGTATTTCCAGTATATTTAAGTGGTCAGTATAATAAGATGAGATAAGAATTCCTTTAATGTCCCTCAAAGGAAATTCGGGCATGACAGTGGCAAACACACACAACTTTTAGTGATGAGAAAAGAGAAAAAAGAATACTATGAAAGAAAAGTAAACTGTCTAATCCAGGGGTCACCAACATGGTCTTATGGGCACATGTGGTAGCCACCCCAGGACCACATGTGGTGACCTCAAGCCTATTAAAAAAAATAGTACAACCCTCCAGTGAGCTGCATTTAAAATAGTATTTTATTCAGTTGCTCTTCCTTTTTAATCCTACTTGTATCCACATAGATTTAAAATGACAAAAGAATTAAAAACATATTCATATTACATAAAGTTATGGTAAGCTTGGACTCTTGTAGTTCAAAAGGTCAGTGCAGGTAGCCCTTCACATGACACAGTCCCGATGAAGTAGCTCTCAGTTTCAAAAAGGTTGGTGACCCCTGGTCTAATCTAACGTTAGCTCTAAAGAAAATATCAAGAGTAGAATATAAGGGTAAATGAATAAATTGACCAAAGGAAAAGCAAAGTTATTTGATAGTGGTAAATAACCCCAGACTATAGACCCAACATATGATAATAGAGTATGCAATATTTCCATAGTACAATTTCCATAACATACAAAGCTTATACAATGTGCACTATGTATCATTGTCCAGCAGCATCCCAGCTAAGGCGTAAGACAAGAAAAGTGAGTTTTATGTTCAGTCCATTTTTGAGAAACAACCATAAATTCACACGGTCACTTTCACTGAGTAAGCTACTCTGAGTTAGTTTGACTCAGTGTTCTCATTGAGATTCAGTGCTGGCCGCATGTATTAGCATCTCTGGAATAGATGTGGATAAAAGAAACACCTTGGAATACATTTATATTTTATAAAAGCAGCATAATCTCACACTAATTATGAAAAACCCAACCTTTAATTTGTGTGCATTTATTCTGTGGGTGAATAATCTCATGTTGAGAAGAAAAATCCCTAGTTGCCCAATTATTGGTACCCCTGCTGTCAACACTTGCGTCAACTCACATTTGCCAATAAGACATGACCTAGTCTTCTACTTAAAAATTTCACAAGACTGGAGGATAGAGTTAGAAGGACCTTTGATCACCCTCTTTGCACCACATTTTAACATTGTCCAGAGTTCTCTGTCCCTCATATGCTCTCTTCTTCAGGTCACCCCACAGGTTTTCTACAGGATTTAGGTCTAGGGACTAAGACGGTGATGGAAGAAGGTTGATGTTGTGCCTGGTGAATAGTTTCTGTACACATTTGGCCATATGATCTTTGAAATCTTCTGTTATAGGAATGTTTCCAGGGGTATGTGTTACAAAGGAGGTTAAACATATTAAGGTTCTTGCTTAATTAACGATAGCTATGTTTACATGCACAAAATTTCACGATAAAATTAACATGTATTCGGATTGTACTGTTTATATGGGCACACAATCTGTTAATCCGAACATAATGTGCGTTTTTTCAGAATAGAACCACTCTGACATGCACTTATCAAATTCCCCTAAAAAAAAAAACCACACACACAGAAGAAGTACTTCCGTCTTAGCTAAAACAAAAAATAGCAAACAAACCAGGATTATACAAGTTTGTCTTCTGAGTGCCCAGGCTGTACTTGCACGATGTTCTTATTACAGTTGAAACTTACTGAGTAAGCAACAATTTGGAGCCCTTTTTTTTTTTTTTTTCGAACAGAAAGGTTGTATCGGGAGCCCCAACAGATTTTCTTCCTGACGTATCTCTACCACTCGTCACGTTCACGGAAATACGTCACGTTTACGTCAGGCGCACATGTGCACTCGGGTTGGTTTGCCACATTCGGAATAAATTGAGCCTGACGAACGTATATATGCACGTTGATCAGATTATCAATCGGCATAAACCACTCCTCTCATTCGGATTACAATTTAATTCCAATTGACCTTAATCCAATCACAATATTCCGATTAGCTTGTTCACATGCCACCTTTTTATTCTGATTGGCTGTTTATTCTAATTACTTTTTTCCATGTAAATGTAGCTATTTACTTTGTAGATTACAGTGAAGTGGTGCTGAAGCTTCTTAACAGCTTGATAAATCAATTCAGGGCAACTCATTCTGGATATGTCTGAATTCATGTAAAGCATATGAAGGTGGAATGAAGACAGTCAATCACAATGAAGATACAGGAGTGACGGGCTAATGTGCAAATTTATACCTGCTCTAATGCAGCTTGATAAGACGTTAATCAGCTTCATTATTTTTTAAAAGCTTAAACCAAATACTAGGGGTACATTGTTAAACCACTAATCTTGCCTTGCTGTGCAAGCCCACAGCATCATGGATTCTCCAATATACTCAACAGGGGGGTTGAATTTTGCTTAGATCAGATTCATTTTATTGGATATATGTTAAGTACAGTTTGTTTCCTTACCAATTTTTTTCACACTGAATACATTTTGTGAAAGTTAGTATTTTCTTAATTTTTAATTGTGAGCTAGTTCTGTTGCGATAAAAAAAAATTCTAAGGCTATGCATTTTTCAACTGCATGTTTCATCATTTGAAGAATTCACAGTATTTTTTTTGTTACTCTTAACTAATCTGTTATTTTATTTTTCCAAATCTCATTTTTTGTTTCTAAAACATTGACATTCAGTTTGAAAATTGAATATGCCAGGTACCTTGTCTATGAACGAGCCAGTGTGGGGAACATTTCCAGATAGATTCACTGCACTTATACAGGGCATTTCTATCTTAATGGAAAAATAGCTTTAAGTTTTTTTTTCTTAGTCACACCGACCCAAATGTATAAACACACTGTTAATGGTGGAAAATGTGAGATGGTGCCCTGGCCACTAAGAGCAGAATGGGGGGCTCAAGGACATGCTCATACGCAGACAGGACCAATCTTGTGATTAATGGCAGATCTACAGCCCATCCACACCTTTAAACGTGTGCTGAACCCATACTTCAACATATTCCAAACTATCTCTTGTTTTTACTGCAATCCAAGTTAGGATTCACCTTCAATACCGCATCTATTAAAAAAACAATTACCTGTGTAACTGTAGGAAAGTTTCCTGAACATAATGACAGCAGTAGGTACGTATAGTACATGTAATGGGACAGAACTCCCACTGGTACCCCGGAGTAAGCACAAATTATCTCGGTGTGTCACTGTGCATTTGTTATGAGCACCGCTCTCTCCACGCAGCCTGCAGCTTTTAGTAAATACATCATCAATATTTCAAACACACTGACACCGAATTAATGATATGCAGCATTTCTTTTCAGCCAATCAATAACTACACACACTTTGGCTCCTAATCATATGCATACTGTATATACATCGCATATTTAAATGTTGCACACATACACTGGCCATTTGCTGAGTTTTATGCATAAAGGCTCTGGTTCTGCATCTCTTTTGTTAAACAAGCACTTATACTCTCACAAGCATATGCAGAAAATCATGCTTCTTCTGTGAGAGTGCTGGCATGGTGATTATTCTTGGGAAGGATAGCAGGGATGAGCAATCAGTGGTGAGCTCATTAATCATGCTGGATGGAGACCCTGAATCTCCTCCACAGGTACAGACGAATACTCTTGTAACCCTCCTTCTCTTTTTCCACCCACCAGCTCATTTTCTCCATCGTGCTGTGTTTGCATCTTTGGCTACAGCTCTCTGTCCTTCGCAGCACCTCTAACCCTCTTGATATTTGTGTGACTGTAACTGCCTGTCAGTCTCACTTTTTCTCTTTCTCTGTAGTTCTATTACGCTTCTCTCCTTCTCCTTTCGTTCCACTCGATGTGCTCCTTGCCCGGCTGTCTCTAGCCTCGATGGCAATACCAAATTTCTGACCATTTTTTTCCCCTGTAGGACCCCTTAACTAGACAGTGAATTTGCCTTGTTAAGATCACAGACAAAAGACTGGGTAACGAAAGGAGACAAGTATAACGTAAATGTCTGCAGTAGGGACTATTTTATAAAAATGACAGAAATTGCATCAATAATCTGACTCCAGAGGTTTTCATCTGAGTATCTGTCAGCTTCTTCACTTCAGGGAAACTCTCAAAATAAAATGTGGATGGTTTCTGATGAGAATTTAACAAAATTTCTACTTTGTGATGAAGAAGACCAGAACATGGAGGCATGCAGTTGATTGGACCTTAGGTCAAAGTGTAATAATTATTATTAATGCATAACTGCAATGCATTTAGACTTGATAGAAACCCACTGGCGTTAAAGTTTTCTTTTTAAATGTAACTTCCATAGTCCCTCTAGAGGAAAATAACTCAGATAATTCCTTGACAACCAGATTCAGAGGACAGCCTCTAAATAACCTTCGTCTACAGGGGTATGTTTCTAAGCATCTGAGTATACTGAGTTGACAAGTTATATACAGAGGCTCAAATGAATGATACCTTCACAATGCGTTGGTACCAGGGCAGAGTACTTTTTACTGTGGTTTTCCTTCCATAGAGCAGTTCCAGTCAAAAGATTTCTGCCAAAGTCTTCTGATCTTTGACAATTCTAGGCTCAACAGGCTTATTTATAAGGCATAAGACAAGTGGTGTCAGTCCTCAAGGATGTTATCCTGTTTTAGACGTTACCCTGGTTGAACTGAACTGAACACGGATGCTTAATTACAGGCGTCTGCAGACCTTGAGAACATACTGAGGAGGTAAATCAGTAATTTAAATCCAACGTGTTGAAGCATGGACAAACCTAAAACATGCAGGACACTGATCGTTGAGGATTGGAGTTAGAAACCTTTAACATAAGCAATTATAGAAAGTAATTCTAGGTGCTTTCCTTAACAAAAAAATGCATTTAAGATTAGAAAATAATTAATTTATTTATTTTTAAATTTGGAAGCCAGTTACAGGGTACTGTAAGTTGATAGATCATGTTCTATCAATGTGAAGCACCAGTTAATTCAGTTCAATATGTTTCACAGACTCGACTATTCTTTATTTGTCATTGAAACATACATTCCAATGAAATTCATCCTCTGCCTGTAACCCATCCCTTAGGGAGCAGTGGGCTGCCACTGTGTGGCAAGTGCCCTACTCTCTAGCCACCAGGCCACTAGTCCCCCCTGCAATCTAGTAGAAAGACTAAATGGCATAGAATTGTTCCATCAACCTCTTCAAAATGGTATAGACCTATATCTGCTGACGTTTTTTTTTTTCCTCATCTATTCTGGGCATGCCCTGAATTGGTTTAATCCTGACCTTCAAAATTGCACTATTTGTGTACTCTCCTTCACTTAGGATTTGCAGCATCTCTATGCAAACAATTTAATTCAATTTAATTTCAATTCAATTTTATTTATATAGCGGCAATTCATGAAACATGTCATCTCAAGGCACTTTCCAAAGTCAAATTCAATCAGATTATACAGATTGGGTCTGATTATACAGATTGGTCAAAATATTTCCTATATAAGGGAACCCATTTGATTGCATCAAAATCTTGAGAAACAGCATTCACTCCTCCTGAAGAAGCGTAGAGCAACAGGGAGAGTCGTCTGCATTGTCCATGGCTTTGCATCAATTCCTCATACCGAGCAAGCGTGAAGCGACAGTATGTATGGAATGATAATGACCAAGAAACTAATTATAAAATAGTTGAAAAATGATAAAGTGCCTTTGTTCAAAGTGTAGTCGACTGAATTTACTGAGATACACTACATGGAGAAAATCATCAAAATACTTCAACAAAAATGCCTTAATTTGCTGGTGACCCTTTTTTTGTTTAATTTTTGTAGTCTATTTCTTCTTCTTCTGTGACCCAAAATTCTACTGCTACTACTCTCTTTAATCCATTAAAATAGGAAAAAGAAGAAGCAGATATGGCCCAAGAATGGAGCCTTCAGGAACCCCAAATGTGAACCAGCAGTCCCATCCCACTTTTCCAGTCTATCAATCTGTATACTATGATCAACTGTGACAACCACATCAGTAAGACAATTAATACCCAGACACAGGGTTTTCAGGTTTCACTGTTCAAGCGTATGCACTTTAAAACTTTCCCAAATTGAGCCTCAGTGTTATGGTGTGATGCTGAACCATACTGAAAAGCACTGAGGTGATTCTGTTTCATCACAAAGGCCTAAACTCTGTAATGGACTGGCTTTATAATTATCCTTGACAAAGATGGGTCTATAGATTAGGGGATAAATATTAAAATAAATTCCATTAACATTTTTAAAACAAGACACTGTAATACCATCAAACTCCCTTTCATCTCTGTTTAGTAGTCTGCTCTGGCTTTTGTATGTCTGTTAGTGGTGCTTGCATTGAGAGCTTTATTTATATTCCTTCACATTGGCTGCTCCTCTGTCCAGCCCATCTCTTCTAAAAATGTTGCTCATCTCCGCACCTGCAATCATGCACAGCCAATCCTTGACCCAGGTGGCTGCCAACTAACCCGAGCAGCTGGGCCGGTGCCACTTGTTTTGTGCCATTGCTGTTCTTGCTCTTGTCTGAGGCAACATATAAACACCTGGAGGCCATGAGACCCTAAGCCTAGACACTATCAAGGTTTTAAATGACAGAAATGATTGAATAGTTGGTTTTGTTTACTTTTATCAAAGTATTCATTTTGAATAATTGCTTTGTTGTAAAGGCAAGGCAAGTTTATGTATATAGCAAGACCATTCAAATTGCCATACCTGAACAGAAAAACAGTTCAGACAAAGGAATAAATAAAGGAATAAGCTAAGTAAATCCTTGAATAAACTTCTTTCATACATTAACAAACATACAGAAAGTCTTAATTGTTTCTATTAATAATAAGAAATAAGATAGTATAAGTATATTCCTGGGGATCTCCGATCCAAAGTAATTCCATCCAACCTCTCCAAAGCTACAAATAGAATAACTTATTTTGTTTCGTTGTTTCACTGGAACAAGCTTGATCACTAAACATTGAAAGCTTAATTGTTTATATTCATACAGCTAAAGCTTGAGGTTTCTGATCTGACCTTTCTAACACAACAGCTAAAACAGAAAGCAGCATAGTAGGGGAAGAAAGCACAGTAGAGGCGATGTGTGTGTGTGCCTGTGTGTTTTAGTGTAATTGTGTGTGCGTGTATGTGTTTGTCTGTGAACTGTCCCAGATAGGTCTTGCAACCAACAAGTCTTTGATAGTAATGGAACATTACCAGGCAGTTCAGTGCACTCTGTTCAAGGTCACAGATGTCAGAGCGTCTTGTTTACATAACATCCAGGAGAAACTGAGATTGCAGGGGAGCCAGTTTGGATGATAGCATTTGTTTTGGGCAGGCAGACTTTTTCTGTCTGCCTTAAAGTCTCACTAGTTGTTGTCAATGGCAATTCCAAAGAAGCCAAAAATGTGGTCATTTTGTCACAGTTCAGCTTCCAGCATTGTCCAAGATTGTTCCCATTTTGCAAGCATGTTCAGAAGCAGCAGCTGGTCTGCAGTTCTGCTTACACAACATATACCTCACATAGTTTAAGCAGCCCAATGTTTTCACAATTTCTCAATACTCCACATAACTGCCAGCTCCAAAAAGCAGAAATCCTTTTATAAATCCAATTTTGAACATATTTTCAACATCCTCGACTGACAAAACGGACAAACACACGATCCTCCTCCCACCGTGTGTCCACCTGCAAATGTCCCTTCAGGCAATAGTGCTCTCCTTCGCCCTGTCTTCTCATTGAGAAAATTTTATCAATTGCTTTGAGAGTCTATCTGACCAGATCCAGCTGATCCAGCTGATTTACAATATGGAAGATATGTAAAAAGAGGCTCCAAAAAAGACTGATAGAAGCAGGCAGGGAAACAGGAGAGGGAGAGGAAAAAGAGGAGAGAAAAGAAAAGTGTCCGCCTTTACAGAGAAGCAGGAACAGTACACAATAATGCAATGCATCTCATTTTTTAAAATACTTTCTGTGCAAGGAAACCAAAGTAGCTTTTATCAGTTTACTGCCTCACTTCTGTTTGTCAAAAATAGTGGTTAAAAGGATAATAAAAATAAAGTTTAGGAGAAAGATCGAAAAGTGATCTTATCTTCACATATTTGATAAAACGGAGAACACTTTAAATCTCAGGGGCCAAAAAATCTATCCTGATGTGGGAGGATTAGTGGAAACAAGCTGACAGTCTGGAGCTAATCTCCTATACTTCATTTGGCGGGATGAGGTCCAAT
Source organism: Fundulus heteroclitus (assembly GCF_011125445.2). Classification (NCBI taxonomy): domain Eukaryota; kingdom Metazoa; phylum Chordata; class Actinopteri; order Cyprinodontiformes; family Fundulidae; genus Fundulus; species Fundulus heteroclitus. Next base: position 590,014 of record NW_023397165.1, on the reverse strand, counting down.
TCATTAAAGCTATATTCTCATCTGACAGCAGCATAAGATCTCTGACAATCTCAGTAATCTTTCATCGTTATGGAAAGAAAGACATCCACTTGCTCTCTCCCCAGATATATTTCTCTTACTGTAAAATGCTAGAGGATCTTCTGACAGGGCTGGCTAAGTGGTCTTTCTTGTATTAAAGCCCTTTGAGCTTTGTGGAAGAGAGATTAGTGGCCTGCAACACAACTCCGCTCTGCTGGAGCCACAGCTTGACCTGACCCGAGGGTCCACCTCCACCGAGACACAGAATGCACAATAAGGTGCACTGGGAAGAGTCTGGATATGTGTAACTGTATGCGCCCAAATGTATCAGCAGGACTCTAGTTATTTGTGCTCTGTGGGAATATTTTGCAAGCGTGGACACTTTAAAGCATTTGCAAACATTTTAGAAACAATATGATTACTGCCGCAGGGCAGAAGAACAGAAAGACCTATGATATTCTTTGTATAAACTCCCGGAAGGGCATCTTTCCAGATAAAACACTCTGAGGTTAAGGAGTTCACCAGACTGGAGGTCATCAGTGCTAGCACAATGCCATGAGATGTATTATTTGATTTGTTACAGTGCAATTTGTAGCACTTATTTACACATTTATTTATTTTTTTATGAAAGAAAACAGAGATGTCCATGCTTGAAAGATAAATGTATAAAATGTCAAACATGGTGATTTTCCACCTCTACAAAGAAAACTGAAGGAAAACAACACTGGATGGTTTTAAATGCCTATTTTATAAGTATTAAAATCTGGCTATATTTTATGCTCTCTTTCTGAAATGACGAAAGCAGAAAGATAAATATTAACTGCAATTAAGTATATTAAATGATAAAAGCAAATAACTGCTGGTGTTAAATATCACCACACTGCAATATTCCAGTCTGTTTTCAGTCAAATGCTTCTCTGCACTTTAGGGGGTAGAACAAGGGCATGAGAAAATGTTAGCATTATGCATTAATTTAAAAAATCTTTGAAATTTAGGAGAAATGGACAAACTCTGCCAGACATAATCTAACACGTAGAAAACAGGGTTTCTAGAAGCAAATTTAAAGAAGCTTGTCTGGGAAGTGCTTGAACATAGGGCAGTTGGGCTTGTTTTTATAGTTATTGAAATGTTTCCAGTGATAAAAAAAACAAAAAACATTCTGTATTAATTCCTAACCAAATTATGTGCAAATTAACTCCTTAGGGAGAAGAAAATACAGAGGAAACATGATGAACATACTACACATTTAGCATCAACAAACAATGCTAATTTAAGAAGGTTTTTTTGTCTGCAAACTATTTTATTAAATTTTTTGAAGACCTGGACAGAGGCTGTCAAAATAAACCATTAACAAGCAAGAACTAAGTGTTAACTTGCTGAATCTGGATACAGGCATTTAAATATAAGCATGTTGGCTTGTATTTAAATGCCTAAATCAGGAAGAGACATCTAGTAAAACCAGAGTCAGAAACTGTAATAATTTGCCTTCAAGCACAAATCCAGGTCATGGTTTGGAATATAAGGATTGATGCACAGTAATTAGGTAAATATATGAGATGGATGTTTTTGTCGTTTTAGTTACACATCAAAAACACAAATCAAGGATTACACTCTCGCATAAAATATATTTATATGATACTTACTTCTTTGATTGTTGCGTGTTGCATAAAATAGTGAAAGCAGGATCTATATGCAAGATCCAGTGGGTTGGCCATAAGCTAAATCAACATTAATAACCAAAATACAGGAAAAGTGCTGCCAACTACTGGATTCAGAAAAAAATATGTATATAAAGTGGGACAGAATCAGAAAACCAAAGCTAGAAGATTAATACAGACAGGACATAAGCCAAAAATTTCAACAAAGCTTTAAGAAAACAGAAGAGTGCATATGATTGGCACAGCTGCTGGTAAGTTAACAAGAACCAGAACAGGTTTTAGGTCAATCAGACCTAAAACCTGTCAATCAGAGTACAGAACAAGGACTACTACAACACAACAGTATGCAGAGAAATTAAACTCAGATATGGAGACGGGGAACCAGTTGGGCAGAACGCACACAAACTAAAGATTGCACCAAGACTAGAAAAAACACACAGATAAAATACAACACAGCATGCAAGGTTCAACTGAAATCCACCCCTTCCAAAAAGTTACAAATGAAGAGAGTAATTCAATGAAATGCAACATGAAAATAATTTTTTTCCCTCAGAATAATTAACATTGGTTAAATATATGTTACATTTGCTAAATTGACAGATTTTATATAGAGCTGATGTAATCATAATACGCCAAAACAAAACACCACAAACTTGGGATTAAAGTGTCTTGCCCGGAGGCATATCAACAACAAGAAGTTGGAATCAAACCAGCAACTTTAGGACTGCAAGACAGATACCTAACCCATTCAGCAACTCAGGGAGGTTGAAAAACTGAAGCTCAAAGCTGAACAGAACGTACGGGGTCACAAAACAATGCAATAAATCTTTTTAACGGAATGCATATTGTTTGACATTCAAATTTCTTCTCTGAGTCACTTTACAGTCTTGACAGCCAGGACTCCAAAACCTATCCAGCTTCTTGAACAGGAACAGCGTTTCCTTTTATGTATAGGCCCCTCATCACATATTCCAAAGCTGTTTCACGGGTTTTATGATTAATGGTCTCAATAGGTTAGATAGTCCCAAAATAAATTCTCTATATTGAGAAAAATGACTTTAAATGAAGTGACAAAGGGCTTATTTTAACACCACAAATGTTAGTAAAATACAAGGCTGAATCGGGCCTCATTGATCTATTTTGACAGAGTAATTTGGGTGAGAAATGGCAGAGGTTCAAGTGGTGTCAACAAAAACACCTACAGTGAGTGCACCTGTGAAAAAAAAATGCAAAGAATAGAAAATTGTGTCTTTGTACATGTAGCGTTTGACCTTTATCTCTTTTCCAATTATTAATCCAAGAAAGTTTGCTGAACTCATACGCTCCAGTCCTAAGTATTTAGTTTAGTCTGAACTAAAAAACGTTCGTATGCCACTCATTACCAACATTGTATCATAAAGAAACTTCCACCATTTTAGTAGGTTAGGTTAAAAAACATTAGGAGGTTAACTAAACTGCCTTATTGTTAAACTGCTGCTTTGGTTTACTATCTTCAAGCTGTAATACATTTTATGTCAGAATCAGCTACAATCATTTTGATTTTCTGCCTCTTCAGCTATAGAAACTCCATCTATGCAACTTGGATCATGTTTTGCAAAGGTCAAACAAGACATTTTATTGCTTTTAAATTCTTGGCTTTTCACTTGAAATCAGATAGTCTTTTGAAACAGCCACCGAGGAAGGACTTATTTTAGTTTTGTAGAACCACAAAGAAGAGCTTGGACCATGACCAACACATTTAAATACCATAGAGTCTACAATTCCAGGAAAAGGGCTTTTTTTCCACAGCTCACAGATATAACTACCCAAAATTAATACTGGTAAAAGCAAATACCTTACTGGTATAAGTTTTATCTTTTCTCACCGTCTGATCAAAATGTAAAATTATGAATGAGTATTTTTAACATAATAAAAATGTAACATATTGTTTTTTATTTTTTGCACCTTTCATATATACTATAAATCACAGTTAACTTTTAAATATATAACTATGTAAATTAAGATAGATGGATGTTTTTAGATGCACTATTTATTTACCTATCCAAGGCACTTGACATTGTGGATCACCGTCTCTTGACAAAAATTGTTTTAAAAAAAATAGCAACTCTAAACAAACTGTTTGATTCTGTAATTTCCAGCTGCTCAAACTCAAAGGCATCTGAATTCCTGCAGTCTGCCTTTGATGCAGTGCAGATCTGTCTGGAACAATTGAGACTGGTTATAAATGCTGAAAAATCCAAAAATAATGTGTTTTTCTTTAATTGATCTCTTTCCTTGAAGAACATATCTCATGAAATTCATCATAAACATTTGATCTCCAAGCTGAGGGTGAAAATCGGTTTCTATAACAGAAATGTGTCATATTTCTCCCTCAGAGCTAAGAAGCTTCCAAGAACAGCCACTTTTCTAACTTGTACGTGTTTGTGGCAATATTGTATGCATGCTTCATGCAGTTGCCTATAGTTCATTATTCTGGTGTACAACTGTGCTCTATATCTGAGATGTATCACAGGTTTTAGCAGTCTCACCTACTACTGTGAACTGTATTCTAAAGCTGCTATGCGTTCCTGAAATGTACGACATGCACACTGTATAACACTGGTTCACAAGGCTCTAATTGGGTTGGTTCCTACTTATTTATGAACTTTTTTCCCCAGAAAACTAAAAGTGTTTTTTGTCTTACAATCAGAGTTCATTTTGTGTTTCTGTGAAAATGAAACGCGAACAAAAGCTTTATGTTTTTCTGCCCTCTCTGCTTGAGATAACCTCCAACCCGAACGAGAACTGTCAGAACTGGTTTCAATGAAAGCCTACTGCTCCATCTTTAGAAACCGACAACAGAAATCCTTTCAACAGCGCCTGTGTTTTTAAATCTTAATTAATGCTTTAAATTGTATATTGTCACTGTAAAAATAACACCTGCATATTGTTTGTCATAATACTTTAAGGGTTGTTTTGTTGTTGCTGTCCTGCTTGTCCACTATGTGATGTGCTGTTGCCTTCTTTTATGTTTTAATTTTAATTAAATTTAATGAAATTAATCTTCTTTTCTAAATATTTTTGGTTGATTCTAACCATTTTCATGCAATTAAATCAAAGGTATAATTATTTCCATTCTGATTTTTTTAGTGGAAGTACTATAATAAAACCTTTGCTGATTAATTGCCAGAAAGTGAACTTAACAGGCACTGCAACACTGCTCAATTATATCAACTAACGGGGTTTAAAAAAAAGCTGCTGATGAGTCGATGAAGTTGATTAATTGCTACATAATTTACCCTGAAGTACCCCCTCGCTAATTAATTATGGGAGAGTAAACTTTGTCTACAGCACGCTTACACCACTCTGCTAAATTATTATAGATCCTCCAAGCATGACAGGAATCTTGCAACTAACTATGAAAGTTGCAGGCTAAATACCTGCATGCTTACTGATTAAATTATACGTAGGCAGCACAGCAGCTCGGAGGAAGAAGTGTCTGCTCAAAGTGAAAATGACACTGGAATGATCCCCAAGCGGTCCTGTAATGACCCCCGTGTGTGTTTACAGGAGATAGTATGCTAATTTCAGTGCACATGAGCTGCCACATTAAAGATGCAGGTGACCAAATGCATATGCTGCAAACCGGTGACAGTCCGGGGCTTACACTGCTGATTCACAACTCTGTCAAGATGGCTGCTTTGTGGTAGCTGTCCATTGTATGGGGAATTTTTGACTAATGGCGTCTATAGTTGTGCTTATTGCTGCATATATTCATACATGTGTATCTCAATAAAATATAATCCATTTGACTTTATTTTATGAGTCATTAATTTAAACCTTTCTGTCTTTTGATTCGAAAATTCTCTTTCTCTGCAAATTATAATTTTACAAAAGACCAACAAAAATTTAATTTAGCAAAGAAATGTTATATTATGGCCATGTTATATATTATATATTATGTTATATTATGGCCAAGTATTTAAAGGGCACAGGCATGTAATTAAGGATAGAAGAATACATTTATTATCAATTTAAAATGTGTACCTACGTCACATAAAATCATGTGAAATTTAATAGTTTATTAGATTTAAATTTAATAAACAAAGCAGTCTGACCTTTGTGACCTAAGTCATCACAGATCCAAATCAGAAGGACTCTTGCACAAATTCCCTACATCTTTTGAGTCGCCTTTTTTGCATGTGTGTAAACAGAAATCTAGCCACCCTCTTTAAATTGATGAGAATTGTTTCTAAAATGTAGTTAAGGGGTTTATTTCTGATGTAGTGGTGTTTTTTTCCCTCCTGCCAGCCAAACGGTCCCTGATCTGTGTCATAACTCGGTTCTGCCCTGGCATCAAGACATTGAGCTTAAAGCTCTAACATGTAAATCTGGGTTTCTGATGTGTAGTACACCACCTCATTAATGATGATGTTAAAAATTATGCTTGTGATGGACATTTTGTCTGGAAAAAGATTAGCAAGAAATACAATTGTATTATTTTTGTTAAAAAAGAAACTTGAACCATCTTCTCATTCGCAGTTTGAGAAGACCGAGATGAATAGGAGCTGGTTGTAAACTCAGAGAGCTTTGTTGCTCCCAGCTCAGTTTACCTGCAGTCTGCAGGGAGAGTGAATCCTTGAGCTGCTCCACAGAATCAGACAACACTCCTGAGAATAAAGACTTTGGTGATTTGAGATTGCCTACTCTGCTGTGATCAATTTCTCTTTTTTCTCATACTTCAAAATGTTTGACTGTTTCAGCTTCCTGAAGCTGTCATGGATGCACTTTCAAGGTCAGCTGAATGGAGTTCTTTGATAGCCACTAAACGATTATGGCTGCTAGTATGAACAGTAAACAGGAGTAATTTAATTATTTTTAACAGTTAGAGAAAATCTCCGGCTCACTACATGAAAGCTGTGGCAAAACTAATTTAAACTTCTGTGAGAAAAAAGTTTTCTTCTCCTCAAAACATCTTCTGCTGAGATGCAGAAGGTTATCTACAAAAGGAAATCTTTTTTTATAATTCAAAAATGTTTTGTCATGTTTGGTGGTGGGCAACCAAACAGCAAATGGGGACATTTAGTTAAAAATAACAAATATCTGATTAGAAACCCAGATGTTTATGTCATTTACACCAAATTAAACTGACTTTTGGAAGACATCCAAGTTTACACATACAATTTAAGGATTTCTATATATAATAACCAGCAGCGGCAGCATGCAAGAGAGAAAAAGAACAGATGGGTTGACAGCCTGCAAAACGGTGAGGTGGTACAAACCTCTAAAAAAAGCCTAAAAAACTGTTTATATTAAAACACCTAAAAACAGCTTAAAGCCTTTATAATTCCCAATCCTCACTGCATAATTTTTTATGGTGGTAACTGAAATGCATATATTAGCAAGGTTAATGCCAAATTAATCACATTTGTAATTTGATTTAGCCCTTAAAAACACCAGTTTGCATCATAGTTATTCTACTGTTAGCTTAGAGCACAGTGTGAAGAGGATAGGTTAGCTGATGCCACTCTGTCATTCTGACTGAGTCAGAAGAGCAAAATGGTTGCTTTAAAAGGGAGTAGTGCTTGATTTAATTTTACTTTATTCAAACCTAAGCTACCTAAGAGAAAAAAAGAACTCCATCACTGTTGAGTTGCATCAAAAAAAGTTTTACAGGCATTGATTTTGCTGCTCGTAAGCTGGAACTCAAGTCAAAATGTGTTTTGAATCATTAGGAAACTTCAAAGAGACGGCTTGCTGTCGCTATGAAGATTGCCTCAGGATGTTTAACAAAGTCTGGTAAGCATCAGGATCTCCTAAAGGGGACTAAGCTAAGGGGACAGGTTGCCGCCAGCACAGAGCTTGCTCAGGAAAGGCATCAAGCAGTTATACATTTTTCTGCACTCACACTGAGGCAAAGAATATTAGATACTTGTGTCAAGCAGGGATGTCAAAAACAGACACTTTCCTCCAAGAACACAGAGGACTGTCATGTTCTGCTGGGATTGAGAAGATTGAACTGCAGATGACTGTGGTGGCCCCATTCAGCCTGTATGGGACGTCTGGAAAATGGACTCTAGAGAAGAATCAGCGAACGTCATCATGAGTTCTGGAAACTGTTGACAGTGAACCATCCTGAAACCATTCCTGCAGGGTTTTGCCCTAACACAATGTATAAGGAGCTCACTTACAATATGGCCTAAAAACACAACTCGACAATAAAGAATTGGACCAAAACCTTCATCAGAAGCAACTTTCCCCAACAATCCAGGATCAAGTTGGTTAAAAGAAGAACGATTTTTCCAGCACAGTTTTGCATCCCATTTCAAGGCAAACATGATTACCAAGTGGCTTTAGGATAGAAACATTAAAAATATTGGTTATATGGCCAGAGAAACTCCAAAGACAGTAATCTTATCGAGAAGTTTTGGTCAAATGCAACAGGTAACAAAAAGACAGGTATCAAAATTGTGCCCTAATAAAGCAAAATTCATCAGTAGTCATAATTATTCCCACAAGCTGGTATCCAGTATGCCAGGATGAATTGTGGAAGACCAATTGACACTTCAAGTACCAACATTTATAATTCTTTAAAAAGGTCTTGGCATATGTTCATTACTGAGCTTCAGTATATGATAAAAATGTCTAACAGAATTAGCTTAAAAACACTGAAGCAGGAATCTTTTGTTGAGTCTCAAACAGCCCTCACCCATTATTGCTTCACACTACAGCAACTGTCAGGCTGCCATCAGATCTGAAACGATGACTGGTAGAAATACATTTCTGATCATTGATGGGGGAGACAAACAAACTTTGAATACATTGTTTTTCTTCTGATCAGCATGATCTGCATACAGTCTGATATCTTTCAAACTACATTCAGTCTTTGGAGCTTTGAAAACTCTTTTTGGGAAAATGTAACATTTTTTCCTACAATTCTCACAAATAAAATGAACTCGTAAGAAAGCATTCACAGCCTTTACTTATTTTGAGTAAAGTTCAACAGGACTGCAAAGCAGACAACCCAGTCACAAAATCCATTTAAATAGCCTACTAGAAGGAAAAAAAGAGACAAATCGAGACTTGTCACAGTTTCTGTAACGTCTCAGGAGTCTGACCTGCCCATTTGCTGCTGTTTCATGTTATACTAAGTTGCATCATCTTGCAAGTTAAGCAGTTCCTACTTATGCAGTTTGCTCCTCACACTGCTAACAAAAATGTCAAAGCTTATACACTAAGTTTTATAACTTTTGTCTACATCTGTCTTTTCTAAAAAGCATCAGATTACTTAGGGGAGTCAAGCACAGATGCTCCTTTTTAATTACCTTCTCCCTAAACTAAGTGTTTAGGTACCCTCTGGGTACAACAGATTTAAATCTAAATTACTAGCTAATATTATACATCTGGAAACTTAATCATCAAGATAAACATGCCTGAAAAGGACTGATTGACTGTTGGAGCACAAAATGTAATGTACACAAATCAACAAATGCAAATGTCCGGTTACAAAAACTTCTACTTTATCTCAGTAAACTTAAAGGCGCATAGCCAGGTTATTTGACATTTTTATTTATTTATACGTCAGTAACTCACTCTGGTTGCATGCAAAGTTTTTATGAAAGATTACCACGTCCTGCTGGCATATTAGTTATTATTTTGGTGTTTTAAGCTTTGTTTTTGCTCAGTTGGTTAGTAAATAAAGCCTTCTGTGTTTATTTATAACAATTGGCGTACAACACTGTGCATGTGCAACAGGGGATAAACAAGGTAGCAGCTAACGTTAACTAACTGTGGAAACAGTGAAGAAAGGTACAAGAGCCAGTGAAAAAAAATACACCAAAAAAAATATTATTCCAAGATGGAAAAGAGTGGAATAGCGCCGGGAATACAGTATGAACGTTGGTGTTTATTGAAGTGGAAACTAAAGCTGTCGAGGCTGAGATGTAACCGCAGAGTTGATTGATGTGAGTAAATGTCCTTAATAGCAATGCATTTAACCTCTACAGTTATAAGTATAAACAACATTATACATAGATTGATTGATTAATTGGTTTTAACTCAATGCTTTGTCCCTGTTTGCGTTTATGAATGGAACATTTATTTCTCTGTGATGTTCTGATGTGAGGCTCTTAGAGTTGATGTTAGATTGGTTGGTCTTCGATCACGCTGAGCTGCTGCTTTACCGCAAGGCATTTCAGAGCGTCAGGCTCAGTTCGGCATTATTGTCAGTGATTTATTAATTGCTAATCGTTAATTGCTTTCGGATAGTTCTGCAGGGCCAAGTCTGTTTATATCTGCTCATCGCGCCCGATGAGGTGGTAATTTTTCGGATGAAAATGACTATCAATACACTACCTGGATGGACGCTTGGTGTATATAAAAAAACAATTATAACATCAATTAAACATCTCACAGGACACTGGTAATTCATCATCCCAAAATGGAATCAATGCGTCACAGAAGTAGTCGCAAGGCCCTTTGTAGCTTTGGAGGAGCTGCAGGGATACACAGCTCCAGTGGGATAATCTGTTCAATAGATAACAGTTACCCGCTCACTCCACAAATCTGGACTTTATGTAGGAAAGGCAAAAAAACAAAGCTATATTTAAAGAAAGTCATGAGAAGTTGGAATGATAGATACGAGAAAGACGATGCTCTGGTCAGGTGAGACCAAAACGGATCTTTTTGGCCCACATGCAAAACAACATTTCTTGCGGCAAGCCAACACCGCACAGTGCTCTGAGCACACCAATCCCCGCCAGGAAACATGGTGGTGGCAGCATCATGCTGTGAGCATGACCAACTGGGGACAGATATATGACAGTATCTTTAAAGATGGATGCATCTAAAGTCAGGAGAGTATAGGAGGAGAACCTGTTAGAAGCCGCAGAAGGACAATAACTCTAAACCTCCAGCCAGATGTTTACCGACACCCAATCCAATGCGACAGACTGGGCTATTTTGAAAAGAAGAATGGGTAAAACTTTGAGACTCTAGATATGCAAAGCTGGTAAAGACAGCGGCTTTAATTAGAGCAAACCGTGGCTCTGCAACGCCTTGACTTGGTGCTCCTTAGAGATTTTTGTGTGTAAAATCATTTGAAAACCATGAGTCATTTTCCTTCCGCCTCACGATTATTCACTGCATTGTGTTGGTCTGTCAAGCGACAAAATGTGTAAAAGTTTAAGAGGTACAAATGCTTTAGAAGGCATTGTAAACTTTCTAAATGTGTATGCCGTTTGGCTTGAAAACTAGAATCACCTGGGCCTAGAATTCGTCTTTGTTTTTTTTCTGATCTTAAATCAATATTATCAACTTTTATCCTGCCAACAACACATGTGATTTCTGGGATATGAACAACTTTGCAGGGAACTTGCTATGAGTGTTTTATTTCTTGTGGTCTTTAACCAGTAATATCCATCAGTATTCACTTATCTTGTTATGTGCTGTTTTGCTCCAACTCCATTATTGCTTTCAAAAGTAAAAAAAAATATATAATGTGAAAATATTTTTGTCAGGCAGTTGGTCCTTGATCTAATTAACACCACCGATGGAAAACAGATTTTCTACACTCAGTTGATTTAAACACGTAAGAGTCACATTGTCCTTTTTTTTTTTACAGGCTTACTTTCAGAATTTCTCTAGGAAGCCGTTGACGTGTTCACACCTCTTCTCTTAGCTCTTCTTACACAACTTTACGCTTCCTGACCTTAAGGAACATGCTAAAATAAATTTAATCATTACCTTCTATTAATAATCCGTATATTTATCTCCTTTTCATGTATTGACGTTTATAACCAGCTCCAAAACCTTATGGCTTACATAAAACTGCATTTTCTGTAGCCACAGTATTTACCATTAGCGTTTGACATATGGAAATACTGAGTGGAGGAGACTCAACTGTTTAATTGTGTTTGACATGATTTTATGAGCGTGTTCCGGATGTTTGTGAATTGAGGTTTCGAGATAAAACCTGCCTCATCTTATCACTTTTACTTTCATCCTTTCACACTTCTCTGGTAGACTTTCTTTCATCCCTTTATGAGATCAGAGTTTGTCGCCGTGTCTTTTCAGTTTAGCTTGGCGATGTTGGCGCTGGACTCCATTCAGTTGAGAAAAGAAGAAGCTCTTTCATTAAATGCAACTCTGTTAATATTAGCATACCATCTGGAACAACTTTCTGATGATTTGCACAAAACAGATGTTTTCCCAAAGAAAACAACTCTGACTGCATCTATTGGACAACATTTCTTTATCTCTCACACATACCAGTGTACCCAAAAGCTGAGCTTATCCAGCTGTGATGAATTTCATGGCTGTGCTCTCACCTTGATTGGTTGTTTTCCATTTTATATTATTTTCCCCCAGTAAAATGGCTTTCATAGTCCTTTGCTGTCTCCTCCTTGTTCTGAAAGTCCTTTTTCAAAGCTGATAAAAGTGGTTGCTAGGGGGGATTTGCTGAGTATGATGAGAGGGAAATAAAGGAAGTAAAGAAACCTCAATGCAAGCAGACATTAAGCAGAAATAGACACACACCCATATGAATGCACACTTGTTTGAAATTGAAGAAGGGTGTTAAAATAAGAAGGAGAGAGAGGGGATTGTTTCAGTGCAGAGTCAAGACAAAGACCAAATCAATGGAGGCATGATAATAAATTATGTCCTCGCTGGAAAGGAGTTAAAGAAGAGAGATAAAAGCAGACCACATGCTGTGCCACTAACAGCCTGGAGGCTGCTGCCTGTAAATTATGGTGTGCCGAAACACACTCGCTGCCCTCGGGACCCATTGGCTACAAACGGAAGAGGAACGGAGGGGGAAAAAAGTACTAAGAAAGTCGCTGAGAGATGAGGGGACCAGAAAATAGATGTCAGAGAGGATAACGGGTCAAACCAAAGCCCCTGGAGGCTCTGCGGAGCGTGGATTTACATCTCTATGGCTAATTAGAGACATAACGATGAAATTAAAGTGGTGGAAATGAAAGACTGATAGACTAAGGAGGGATTTCTGCAAAGAAGGGACTGCGGGTAAAATTATTCAGTGTGTGGGTAATTATGAAGAATATTAGATGTCTGGTTGAAAGGCAAGTGTGTCAGCAATCAGAAGTCATAACTTAATAATCCTAATGTGATACTCAGAATGCACTGTCAGAGTTTAACAAGTGGATTTTTCCCCAGTGCAACATTATGTCCACTTAAAGCTTAGGAATACTCAGCTGAACTCTAGAGACCCCCACCTATGGATAAAAGTCGAAATTAGACTAACTCTTCCTCTTGTTCTTCAGACACCCTGCTGAGCCCGTGGCGAATTACATACTTGATTTAGGTTAGCCTTTACGGCTAAATAGGCTGAATTTATACACTGCTCTCCTATTCTTGTTGAACACTCTGAGCACATAATACACTAAGGAGAAGGACTTCAGCAGGCTGGCAGCAAAAGTCACTAACCCAGTAAGTCTGAATTACCTACATCCCAATTAGCCACAGCTGCCACAGTTGTCTTAAGCCTTTTACTACAAAAATGACAAATGAAAAATTAAAGTACAAATATAGAAGTAATTCACATTCAGTGTGAAGCTCTCAAGTACATGTGGCTAATTATTTTTGTACCCCCACTGTGCGGGCTGCCCAATCGAAAGCCTTGCTGTTCTTTTTGTTAATGTAGATTTTCATTAGTATAAATTTTGTCTGCAGATGTTAAAACTTTATGCGTCATCGATGATGGTAACCTATTCAGTCTATGCTTTGTAATTTACATGCACATATTTCACTTCCAGTCTCATAATTTTAATTGATTCTTTAATTTGCATTGCTGCACTTAACTTTGTCTCTCAGTAATTTTAAAAGTGTTTTTGTGGTTTCTTTCTAAAACAAACATATTTCTTTACATTTACCTTTGGTTGATATCACAGGATAAACCCTGTGGGAACTAGATCTACACTTACAGGTGCTCCCAGTACATTAGAATATATTCGAAATGGTAATTTACTCAAATAATTGAGCCCAAAATGTAAACTTATTTCATATTAATTGTTGACAAGTTATATATTTTAGACTTGTTTCTGTCAATGTTGACTTTTACTTATAGCTAACGAATACTAACAAATATTCACAAAATGTGAATATTACATAAGACTAAGTAAAAACAAATAAACACAAATATAACAGAAATGTTAGGTTATGGTTTGAAACAACTTTGGGGAAGAGTGATTACATGACCATTGCCAGAGAACCGCTTGGTAAGCCAGAAACAAGCATTCATGGAAGCTGGTTGTTCCCAGTTTTGTGGCCAAACATATTATGGAAAATTGAGTGGAAGAAATAAGTGTGGAAGAAAATGGCCCACATTCAATAGGCATACTTGAACATTTAATAGGGCTGTAAAGTATTGAGCGCTCACATTGGACAAAACAGACATCCATTTCAGGCTGACATTTCTTCATAAGACATTGACTTTTTCATTTATTTTCTTTAATTTTCTGAGACATTTATTTATAGGTTTCTATTAACTAAGAGGTTTGACACTTGAAAAATACAGTATTACTCTATTGGAACCAACATCTTTGGACAAATTTCACTTTTAGAGTTGAATTACTGAATATCTGTTTTTGATATTCAAATTTGATGCACCGAGCCACTGGGGTGCTGAATTTGAAAAGTTCAAATGTTCACCCTGCTTAATTCATAAGCTGTCCTCGTCTGAGGGTGTATTTAAACCTACCATGTTTGGTCTGCTTTAAATGGTCCAGAGTGGTCTAGTATATACTTAAAACATTGTCCAAGAAACATTTCATCATTACAGCACCTCAATGCTCCAAAGAATTGTCTGTTTCTTTCAACCACCAATCCTTGTATCTACCTTTTATAAAAACGGCTCACCAGATAGTGGAAAATAGTAGTACAATGAAGGTATAACAGAACTCAAAAAGACAACAATGGCTCCTACAAAGACAAGAGAGCTTTGTGTGGCAGCTCTATAAAATATGACCATATTACAGACAAGTGAAAAATCTAAATGGAGGGTATTATTTCCGAGGGTATTAAAAATGATACTCTAAGAGAGCTCCAGTGGCTCTTTTACATTTAGGCAGTTGAAAACCATGTCCTTCACAACTGCTTCTAGCTTTAATTGTTAGGCTAATCTAACACACTCAGTTTTTAGCTCTATGAAACCTTGAGTCCTGATGGTGACACTGATCTTTTCTAAATCTCGTGAAATAACAGCACCAGACGGAAAATTGAGATAGTATTTTTATGAACTATTTCAGGAGCTTTTTGCAATACTTATAAAAAGTAGAGCAGAGGTGACAGCACATGACAGCATGCCAGCAGGATACAAGAAGCATTAAACCAAGATTCCCTTCTCAAGTTTATTTGAAATTTCTGAATAGTTTTCTGTATAAAAAATATTTAATTTCAACACCATATTCACACTCGATCCTTCTTTCACTTGGACATTTTTGTCCACTTGGACATTTTCGATTCTACCCAAAAGAAAGAAACAGTGCGATAAAAGAGCATCTGTAATATCATAGACAAGAAGATGGCCCAAAGCCTCAATTCATCCTTTGAGGATCACAATCAAATTCTTTTGTTTAAATACACATCAGCGTTGGTTTCTCACAGGCTCAACATACAACATTTGAATGGCCTCGGTGAAGATGTTCCCTTTGCTCATCTCTAATTCCGTTTTATGAAAGATGCCCACCTCTCTCCCAGGGACTGTACAGAGAGATATCTGAGACTACACAAATCTTTATCCCTTAACTGTTAATTGTTTGCTGGACTCAAGTTGCCTCATTAACTCAATTTCTTTCTCTCTGCCCTCCTTTTCTCCCTTTCCAACTCCTGCAGGGAATTAGCTGTATCAGAAAAGTGTTCTACTAAATAAATCATCCACAGATTAAAAAGACATCCACAGTTGCTATGGCAACTTAAGGGGCATCTCTTACAATTGTATTCACATCACAGCAAGGTGACCACTGGCTTTGAGGTGATATTTGAGTATGCCTCTTCATGTGGGATGAAGTTTTATGGTCACGTGCTTGTAGGCTGAAAATTCCCGTTATATCTTTTATTTTTCTCCAGAAAACTACACACTGGTGCATCTGCATGGCATTTTAATGACCTAATAAAGACAGATGGGATTAAAAAAAATCCATGCTAAAGCATTGTCTTTCTAACAGCACTGCACAATATATTGTTAATCATCCTTGCAATATAAATGTGCTAATTTCAAAGGACCACTTGTGATGAATAGGATTGTAGAAAACAAGCGTGAGGAGAAAGTGGTTTGATCACAACCTAAACCCTCATTGCAATGTTCAACAGTGATATCATAATTCTGTTTTCCCAGTGTCATACAGCCCTACTTTCTACATATTTAACCTGCTTAAATAATGTGATCAATAGCTATGCCAGGCTGCCAAGGATTTTTTTGGCCACGTCAAACTATTGTGGAATGATCATGTTATCTTAGCTTGGTGACGATATCCACATATGTGCCACTGCAAAGCATTAAACTGAATGTAAATGCAATGCAAATGTGACAGGAATGATTCAATTATAACATTTCTTATTCTTATTTTATAATATGCACACTGTCTGCTCTGATGATGTTTCACTCATGTCAGGATGCTGAATGTTTGAAGCAGCTGCCATGGAAATACATCTTCTAAATAATTGAAAATTGTTATTTCAGCACTTGGGGGAGCTTGAACATGTATGAAGCATTGAGCTTTCCATAGAAAAACATAACCTAATGAGTGCTGATAGAGAAGCGAACAGCAGTATTTAGAAATGTCATCCAATTATATACACAATATGCAAGAAGGGGCCGTCCTATCTATGCATCATGCAATGGGTTACATAGTAATGCTTAATACCCACCCAGAAGAACCCGTCATGAGGACCTACTCAACTTTTTTTGAATGCTTAATATTGCTATCCCTAAAGCAATTACAATTCACTGTTATCTTGCCACTCTTTTTTCCAAATGTTCCATCACTCTCCCTTGGTTCTAGGATCTCGGCTTTTAAGGTAATATAGAGTGGATATATCAATGACAGTAAAAGTCCATCGGAGTGTTCAAATGTAGAAAAGCAGAGCTTTAATGCCTTACACTTGAAAGGTTATAGTCTAGCAAAATATTGCATTCTAGCAGTCCACAAAACTAGCAGTATGAAAGGTTTTATAATTTATTTAAAGCGGTGTTATTTCAGGGTTTCTGCCAAATTTTGTAAGATTATTTTAAGTCCTTTAGAAGGGGATTATAATTCAAATACATCCTTAAGGATTTGTTAACATGATTTTCATTTGCCTTACTTTAAACAAACATTTAAACAAAACATAACTTTGTCTAATCAAATAATTGTTTTTTCCTTGCTCTAGCCCTTGACCCCAGTCCTTTTGCACCTTAGTTGCATAACTTCAATGCCTTCTAACAGTAAATAGTAGGTGTATTTAGCATAGATGATACATTGTAGCCAACAAATCTTTATATTTGCTTACAAGGAAAATCTAGTTAACATACACATTTTTGGTTTGAAAAAGTTGGTAAAACGTGAAATAAGAATCTTTCAATTTTCTTTGCCTAAATATATTAGAAATCTTTAGGCATAAGTTTATTTTGTAGACTTAGGAAGGCTGAATATCAAAGGGAAAATTCCTTCAGACAGGACTGTCTTGCATCATGAGGCTTATAGCTTTGTTATTGCAGCATTAAATCAGAACTCTAAATTGTGGAACAAACTTTATGCTGCAAGCGTATTTCTCAAAAAAAAAAAAAAAGAAGGAGGAAGCCAGAAATGATCTAACTTATAAATTTAATACAACATGTAATATCAGAACTAGTATGGTCGACTTGGGCCCATTAAAGACTTTTTAGGCTTACAATTGAGAACATTTCTCCCTTGGCTATACGTCTATTGATGGTCCTTGTATTTCACATTACGTGTCCTTTCACACAACAACACATATTGATCTTAGTGCATGAGCAACCACAGGCGGGTTAAAGAGGTGCTCATGTTTGGGATGTTTTTTTTTTGTTATTTTTTTTTTACCAGCGAGGGAGCACTGAAGAGTGTGCACCATTTATCTTTTTGCAGAGCTGGACTGGGACTCAAATTTAAATATTGAATCATTTATTCTAATGTTATATTACAATCTGAGTTCCTGTTAACATGCCACTATAATAGCAGAACATATGTTTCTCCATGTTTAAGCACAATAAACAGTGTTATGCTATAAAGGGTGTCATTACAATACTGTAACCATTATCTCAGCAACTGTGTCTGCCTCAGAAGAGGTTAAGAGCCTTATCTCCTCTCAAAACTGTAAATCCTTCCAGAGTTAAACATTCCTCAAAAACAAGTCCTTTACCACTTAAAAATCATATTAAGCTTACAAATCAAAATCCCTGCTAGAAGCTAAAATAGTGGTTGCTCAACTGAAAAATACCAAACATTACAATCTGGTCATATCCTTCAAGTTCAGCGCACAGTTTTGTATTTTTATTTATAAGCAAGGTTATCACAATATTTTGTACTGTGATCTTTTGGTTTCCAAGACGAGTTAACATTAATCAGCTAGCCAATCAAAGCCTATTTGCTGATTTGATGGACTATTTACTCAAAGTCAGGAAATGGCATTTTAAACATCCTTGCGCGCTTTACGGTTCGAAACTTTTTTTCTCTCTGCATTGCCTCTTAACATGGCTAGCTCTGAAATTATCTATTGAAGCTTAGCCTTTTTATAGTTTCTTTCCAGAAAGCAAATGTTGCTTTCATTGGGTAGGTAATAAGGCAAAAGAAACACTGTGTACCACAGGCAGGTGTTACATCAAAATGCTTCTTTTTGATGTCGTTCTGAAATGAAAAATAAACTATTGCTGACCTTAAAACAGTTCTTTCTCTGGAAGAGAAAACACATAGCATCCTCTTTAATTTGCAGGAAACTGAATTGTTATGATAAAAGTAAACAAAAGATCAAGGCCAGCATTAAATTAGGTCTTTTTGGGGAGGAAACCACTAACAGATCACACAATAAACTGTAATTCTTTAAATAATATGCTGCAGAGCTTGGACCATCTTGGACTAAACCTTTTACAGTCCCTTACCTGTTAGTGCAGCTCCTGAACAATGGGTAATTACCCAGGAATGGAGATGACACTTGGAAGGCACCACAGCCCCATATTCACACTGGCAATTAGATGTTAAGGTCCACTGAGCAGTAATGAGGCATCAGACATAGGCTAGGTGGAGTGAGGTGAGGGGGGTCGTTGAGGAAATAATTTAAAAAGAGAAGAATAAAAGAGAGTGAATGAGATTCAAAAGGAAATACCAAATGTATGTATAAAAGGTTGAAAGCAGATAAAAGTACTATAGCTAAGACAACATGGATGGCAAACAATGGAAAGCAGAAAAGAGAAAAAGATGCAGGGCATGTTTTGTGGAAGGCACAAAGGAAAAGACTCCAGGATCTCCATTTCAAAGTCACTTTGCGGTTGACAGGTTAGCTGGAGGTCTCTCACCCACTTGGCTGTCAGGAGAACAACAGGCACCCCTTGTAAAAGTGATATCTGATCTCAGCAAGATCATTTGAGCAGATTAAGGGCAAACTTGAGTAACATAAAAAGATCAAACCCTGGCAGTTGCTGCTGGGCAGCAACAGAAGAGATATTATCTTGCAACAAAGGCATCAGGACTTCATTCTTTTAAAAGGTATATAGCCAAGTAACATTCTTATAAAAAAGACCAAAAACCATTTGATCATGATAAAATAAAATAATATACACCAAGCCTCCATACTTTTATCAATTTTTGTGGATAGAAATAGCCCCAGCACCGGGCGTGATGAGCAGATATAAACATATGTGGCGCCATCTACTGGCAGTATCGCAGAACTATCATAATGCCGGTTTGCTTAATTAATAAAACAGCATTAAATAACGCCGACGCGAGCCTTACCCTCTGCAATGCCTCGCAGGAAAGAAGCAGCTCGGTGTGATCGAAGACTAAACCGTTATTAATTAAATACACAGATCTACGGCAGAACTTTAAGAGCCTCTATCAGAACATTTACTCAAATCAATCAACTCTGGGGTCACATCTGAGCAATCAGCAGGTTTAGCATCTGCTTCAGTAAACACCAACGGTCACACTGTATTTCCAGCGCAATTCCAGTATTTTCCCTCTTGGAATGATACCTTGTTCTGTGTGTTTTTTTCCCCACTGAATCTTGGGCCATTCTTCATTGTTTCGCTGAGAGATTCTAATAGGCATTAGCCGCTGCCTTGTTTTAACCCCTGCTGCGCATTGTCAGGGTTCAGTTTTTGCCCTGTATCACCATGGACAGTTCCAGATCCTTCCACCATTCGCTGAGCCCAGTTCCACTCCACTCCAATTACCTCCACCTGCAATCAGTAATCAAAGGGAACTGATTCCACCTGTCTACCTACATATATAAACCCTCCTCAGTCAGCTCTTCCCCGCCAGTTCGTCATCACCCAAACCTTGTCTGCCAGTAAGAGCATCCCACGTCTGCCAGTCAGAGCTTTTCCCATGTCTGCCTGCCAGAGTTGAAGACATGATACCAAAACCCCAGTTGATGGTGAGGGCTTTTGTAGGGATTATTAGCGTTTCATATAGTTTATTTGATTCAACTTATTTTTCTCTATTTAGTAACTAATACAATCATGTTTTGTTACATTTTATAAATATGCCTAAGTATTATAATGTGTGAGAAAACCACAAGTTTTGTTTAGTCAGTCAGTATTTTATACAGGTGGCACCAGGTGGCACAATAAACTGATTAAATACAATGATATAGTATTATGATTTACATTACATGTAATGGAAAGACCCTCTTGATACAATAAATTATTCATGTTTTTATGAAAATCCCCGCTTATCGATTGTTAGTGGATCAATACGATCAGTCAACTTTAAATTAAGATTAAGTCATTAATCGATAGCTTGCATTCCTAATGTGTAGCCAACAAATTTGACCCCCTCTGTTAAAATCCCATCATGTCAAAATGGAATGTTGGAACAGGACCACTTTGAAAACAAGTCAGATCGTAGTTGGAAAAAAACATGCAAGGTATCCATATTGATATGGAATGGGTAATGCAATGGGAACAAAAGGATTCATCATCATTTGAATTGATTGATTAATTGGTTGATAATTTTCATTTTCTTTAAAGTAGATTTGAACACCTTTAATCATACCCGGTAATCAACAGTTCCCCCACCCCACCCCCGACACATCAAAAACTGCCATTGACATTTTAGAAAGCTGAGAAATGGCTCCACAGTTGAAGATTGATGGGTGTGAGCAATATTAAAGTGTGCCTCCTCTACACATCACCTGAGGGGGCAGCCACTGTCCCCAGTAGGTTTATAGTAGAATGCAATGCTCTATGTAGACTAAATAGGCATATTAGCAAGTCGTCATCATCATGGGCCGGGAAAGTATTGAACCCTGAAATTGCGCTCCCTCCTAGATCTTCCATATGCAAGGTTGTCTAGGAATGCTGCATCCACCGCACATTTAACTGTTTAAAGTTATTAAAGTAATTGCCTCACACCTTGTCACAGTTTATGTGCTAATCTGTGGTGTACACCACCGTGGTGATCATTGTGGAGTGGGATGTGACGGTAGGAAACTCTGAGGAAATGCTGTCCAGACTTTGATTTAAAAATGAAGATGGCTTATAAGCCTTTATTAATTTGAATTATGAATAGTTTATGTATAGTTATTGCTCACTAATGCAAGCATGAATAACACTATTGTTTTGAATGCTTATGCCTAAGTAGATCTATGATTAAAGTCTAATTGATTATGATTATGATTAGAGTCATATTGAACGTGCTAGAGAGGAATCATCATGCAGTGTGGCTGCAATTCACAACTTTATTCATGTTGCAAATTTCCACTGCCTCCAAAATGGGCGTGCACATGGGTCAGGGCATGTGTGATGGACTGCATGTTTTGGCGCCCAGTTTTTCCTTATAGATCACTGCCTTTGGTGCAAAGTGACGTACCCAAGATTTAGTCCCTGTTTGAGTACATAAACTTTAGAAATGAGACCTCAGAACAGTATTTCAGAAATTCAGCTGATTTGATAGTATACTCTGATTAAAAAGTGTTCCTTTAATTTTTATTTTTACTTTTTGAGGAGTAAATTTATACAGGAGTAATAATGCTTAATTTTTGCATCATGTGCCAACGGCAGTCACACTCAGAGTGTTACCATTTAATTGAAGCCAACTACAGAAACTCTGACAAGTTAATTTGCACACGGAAAATATGCAATTCATGTAAACACAGAAACAACGAATTGCATTGTTCCTGTTGACTCAGAGTAAGCTTCTTTTGCAGCTTTTCGTTAAGAAAGGACATCAGTATATATGTTCCGCACTTATAGCTGATATATTTGAGTTATAGTAAGCAGTTATATTCTGGCTCCTCCAGCCCGTCTTAGACCTGTTTCACTTACCACAACTACACAATATTTATTTACTTAATTTCAACAGGGCCAAAATAGTGAGCCTTAGCCTTACCTTTGTATTCTTTATGTATACCTAAAAACGCATCACCTTGAGATAAATTAATGTTTATCTATAGTCAGATATGCTACGTTAATTAAAACTCTAAGCCATTGTTGAACTTACAATATTTCTCTGCAATTAGGTAGCCAGACAAAGTGGCTGAAATCCTTTCTTCTTTTGTTCTGTGTGCTATCATCATTAATTTCACCTTTTTTGCTAGTGAAGCTACAACCAAATGACTTAGAAATATGAAACTTTGTGACAGGGTGCCATATCCCACTGTACTATTTGACACCAAATGCAAGCATCAGAACACACAGACCTCTCTTCAGCACATGGACTTGGTACCCTTCATCAAACTCTGGCTGCTCCTCTCACTGAGTGACCAATTACAACTATATCACTTTATTTTTCATTTTCTACTATTTCTTATGCTGCTCTAGATAGGAAGCAAACGTCTCCTCCTTCTTCCTTAACAAGCACTTTACTCATCCTTCTTCCAACACCCTTGCAAGGCTTCCCTCAACCTCCTGTAATAATACTCTATATCCATTTCAGCCCTTTGTCTTTTTGTTCTTGTCCTCCCTCATGGTCTCTCTCCTAGATATCCAACATTTTCCCCAAAAAAGTCAAGGTTAAAAGCAATGTAAATAAATGTAGAAAAGGCTTTTAAAAATGTATCAAAACTGAAAGTTTAGGAAGAATGAAACGCCAAGGCATTTCTAAATGACTGATATTGGATTCATTGACAAAACCTAACTATCGATACCCTCTGGGAAAGGGCGGTATGATGCAGCTAGCTGGGACATGGCTTTGAGTTGTGTAATACTACAGAAGTTTGTTTCTGTTAGGTGTTTCAGAAAGTGTATAAAATAAAGTAAAAATAGTTAAACTTAGGTTGTGTCTGAGGTAAAAATTACACTTTCATTCATGTGTGATGGGTGGATACTTTATGCTATTGCTGGTTTGTCAGAATGTTTTTTTTAGCTGAAACCCCAGTACTAACTTTATAGAGTAGGGGAAAAAAATTAAGTTTGATGGAACAAAATTACATGCAATGGCACAACAAGTTAATTATAAGATAAATTACCAATAAGTCATAAAATCAGACAATAAGCATGCTAGCAGTAGTCTAGAACTTCAGGCAATTGTTCAGGAAGAAAACAGCAGATGTGAGTTTACTAAAAACTGTATGTCTCTAGCCAGACAGCTTTGTATGAAAATTGCAAGATAGCCATGGTTTAGGTGCTGTGCTATGTGATTATAGTTGCTTTCTTAACTGATTTAACCCCGTCTTGGACAAGCATATTAAAGCTTATCTGATCTAGCACAGGAGGACCAGCTACTTCCTCATATCACTGTTAAATGGGACACAATCACTATAGTAATGTAGACCAGGGACTTTAACGTGCATACAATAATGGTTTTATTCATTTCTGTGGATTACTGGATTGGGATTTGGTATCGATGAATATAGAGTCTTAAATTACTTATTTTCAGTGGGTCAAAGTCTTCAAAATGAGTACCTTAATGATGTTTTTCATGTGTTATTCTTCTCATTCTCCTGCACATTGCTGTGATGTTGAAGAGCCACAGTCAATTGTGAAGATTTACTGAAATCGGCACCACAGCAGACTGACAGCACAGCAGCATGTGAAGCCATCTTCATTCTTCTGCTTGCTTGCTGGTCTCTGCGGGATCTGGAGGGTTTCCAGTTCTCTTCATGTTTCTGTCTTTAAGCCAGCTGCAATAAATTTTCAACACGATCACCCGCTGGGGCCCCTAATTTCTCATTGGAAAATTAAAGCGCAACCTCGCTGCAGTGCGTCAATCCTCATGTGATACCAAGTTTCCTTCTGGCATGTGGATTTGACAACTGTAACAGCATCAGTGACAAAACCAGTAAACAAATCTCTTCCCGTTTATCTAGAGAGCGTCTGAACATGATGCAGGATGACAGTTTATATAACGTCACATCAGCATGACATGAAAAAAATTTAGCTAGACTGCTGTGTAACCGCAACGCAACATTTTCTGGTGCATGATACTTTTTTTCCTTTCTGGCAGGGATAAATCTGTTCCTGATTAAATATATTTAATGCACAGCTAAATATTTTAATCAAATATACACAACCGCACAAGTCTTTCAAAAGTATTGATAGTACAAGCACAATCATTCTACATGAGCTGCAATGTTATGTGTGTCATTCCTCTCACACTTTGTACAAACAGACTTTTGTACAAACATCTGACATGTTTAGTGCATCTCAGATGTACTAAACAGAAAAGCTAGCTTTAAATGTTTTCACAAACAAAAAAATCTGAATGTTGTGTTTAAAGTTGTATTTTACTTTTTTCATTCATACAATTGTAGTTAGAGCAATGTATAGCACAGAATAACCATGTTGATGTAGGTGCTCTAGATCAGTGGCCCTCAAACTGGGGTCCCTGGATGTGCAAAATCCTGTATGGCAGAAAACCAAAACAGTCTAACCTGATTCAAGCAAATTTTCCATGTCATTTGTGTGCTTGTGCTTGCTTGACATTTTGCCTAGAGTTTGCTTCAATCGACAGAGGTAAGGCGAGGAGGCGCTCTGGAGCTCAGACAGGGCAGAGAGAGCACCAGAGCCGGGCAGAGGCGGCTAGCCGGGAGCAGCTCTGCAGCTACAAGAGGAGGATGATTTAACATTTTTTCTAAGGGTTGAATCAAAATAGCTTTTTTAAAAGGCATTCTTCACCTATGTCAATATGAATGTTTCTATCTTCCATTTTGATCGAAAAAAGCTTTGTCTCCGCTGCGCCCCCTAGGTCACTACAAGATGCAAAGTAACACAAAAGTTCAGACTTTTGAACTCCAGCGAAAATGCTTTGTGTCCACGGTGGGACTCACTTCACTCTATTCACCCTAATGGCAATGTTCGCATGGCTAGAAACTCGCCCCTCACATCACTTTGTTTCTGAACGCACCTCTACATAGGAATAACATACAAATCACTAATTCCGGTCGTGTCATTCACATTCGGTGTGAACACACCTTACAGCAAACCAATACCATAAAAGATGGTGGTGACAGCATCAGGGTGAGAATAAACTTTTCTTCTCTAGGACAGGGAAGCGGGTCAGAGATGTTTGGCCGGATTGATGCAGCTAAATATAAGGGATTCCTATTAGAAGCTACAAAAGAGTCAGAGCTACAATAGATCAAAGCATATTCATGACTTAGAATGTCCCAGCCTAAATCTTTTTTTAGTCTACAGCAAACCTTTAGAATGGATGTTCAGAGAAGTTTTCCATGTAGTTTCAACGAGTTTGAATTGTTTTTTTTACGAAAAACAAAGACATGTCATTCCCTAGATGTGCAAAGCTGGTAGAGACATACCCCAAAAAGACCTTTCAGTGAACATTTAAGAGTTGGTCTACAAAGCATTGCCAGAGGGAAAAGAAAACAAATGTACAAAACACTTCCAGACTTTATAGAGTTTTATTTTGTGAACGAAAAGGATTTCATCTTCCTACCATTTCATGGCTAGACACTACATTAAATGTTGCACTTGCAAAGTGACATGGACCGGGTCGGTTACCCGTCTCAACGAGTTTTAAAAAAGTTAAACTATCAAAACCACAAAAATACCCTTTATAGTGTTAATAGGGTATAAAGCGCCTGAAGTGCAAGAGAAAGTTTTTCAGCGCACCACAGTCACATATTTCTCTGAATCATAAGAAAGGCAGCAAAAATCAGTGGTTTGGAAAGTCATTTGAGGAAAGTGAGCGTGATTCACTACTGTTATCAGTATTAGTAAGTAATGCTTTGAAATCGCAGTTAGGATGTAAGAGGCTAGAGCTACAGGAGCGTTTAGCAATCAAGTGAGCCCTAGTTGACTTAGCTAAAAGTCCGGTTCATTAACCAGCTAAAGTAGGCAAAAAGACAGTATTCTGCACCAAGAGCACATTTATTTAGAAACCTCTGTTTTATGCTGGGTTTTATTTCATGTTTTAATTTTTTCTACCACCATGTTGTACATCTGTTTAATACACCCAAATGTTTAAGCAGATGGAACTTAAATGTATCACTTATGAATTAAAATGTATTTCTTGATCTTGCAAATCCTTAAACAGTTTATTTTCTTTTTACACACTTACGTTATCTCTCCCTCCATATATGTCTATGCATCAAAGTAAAAATAAAAGCATAACAATCAAGGTTATTTTAATAATAATTTTTCACTTTTTGTTTTAAATAAAAGAGGTTACATCATGTAAAACATTTTGGTTTTAAATTTTTCACTTAATATGAAGTCAGGTTTATCATACTGTGAGTATCACATACCTCCCGGTGACAAAGTGTCACGTCTTACCTCTACAAAATGAGACTTAAGTCTGTCTTCTGTTTAAACAGATTATCGGGAATGTGTGATAAACTTGCATCATGAACTCATGCTTACTTATCAAAGTGATTATTAGGGGATTTACAATCATTTGTGGCTGCATTGACTGACTGGATTAGACAGACAATTGTAAATCTGATTGCTGTTATTGTCATCTCCAGGTAATTATCTGTAATATCTGTGAATACATCAGTGCAATTGAGATCAAACCCACACACTTTAGGAAGGAAAAAGGTTTTTAAGCATATCTATTCAGCAGTCAAGCCAAGGAGACAGTAGTGCAATCTGACAGAAGAAAACCCAAGATGGAATAAGGAACAGTGGATCGATAAGAATGCAATCAGGAGTATTCGCTAACCATATTTTCTAATCAATTTGTTTCAGAAATGAAAAAATATATATAACAAGGTTTATGTAGCAACACAGCAAAACGTATTGTGATGTGCTTGTCAAGATTTATGTGTTCGATTACTAGCGGATAATACAGGACAGGGACAGGGTTAGCATGGGTTTTCCTCTTAGAAATCAGTGTGATACCTACAAAGCTACAGGACAGAAGGAGGCTGTAAATCAAAAACTGTGCAGTCAAAACAATACAGCAGCTCCCAAAAGTGTTCATCCAAATGTTGTTCCATTGTCACCACACACTTCAATGTTTTTATTGAAACTTTGTCATACCAACATGTAGTAGAGAGACATTTTAAAACGCTAAATAAATAATCTTTTTTTTCTTTTTACAAAATACATCTGGTAATTGCAAGAATATGTATTTCCTCCTTTAAGCAGATTAGGGTAAATAAAACCCAGTGAATCCAACTCACCTCAGAATTCACGTAATTAGTAAATAGTAAACCTGTGTGTACTGTAATCACATTAATACATAGATAGAATGGAAATTGGTTTAGACTTTACTCTGGGGGTATCAGATTAAAGGGGGCCCTAGTTCAGGTCTAGAATATTATTAAGCAGCAGACTCCAGTCCAGTTTATTGTTCAGGTGAACAATGAACCCACCCAGGTACTTATTAGAGTCCACTATCTAGACCAGGGGTGTCAAACTCATTTTGGTTTAGGGGCCGCATACAGCTTAATCTGATCTCAAGAGGGCCACACGAGTAAACTCATTGCAAGATTAAATAGAACTAATAAATATGGACTTGTTGTTGATTTTTATATTAAAGTAATTTCACTTTTACACAATATATTATTAATAACCTCAGCGTTTTTAAGAAAAGTATGTGCGATTTCAACAATACTTTTACACGGTTAAACATTTACTTAAGTGCATTATGCATAAGAACTGATCACAGTGTTATACAATGTTGAAAAACATTTATTCACATTTTTTGGAACTTAAAAACACTGTCCTGCATGACAAAATACATCAAACAGATAAAAATTAAGAAATGATTTAAGTTTTTCCACACCTGAAGCTTAATCTGCTAATTAAAACAGTGCCCCTCGTGGACAATATAGGAACTGCATATTTTCAATTAGACGAAGTACATGTTTTTTTCAATAATTGTTTTATCATTCACTTCCTTTTTATCTTGTCCACTTGTGAAAGTCAAATCTGATGAGCTCTTTGTGGCATCTTATTGCCACATTGCCAGACAAGACACTGGGATTTTTTATTTTTTTTTATAATGATAATGCATTTAGCCACAGGGCTGGACTAAATTGTTCGGCGGGCCGGATCCGGCCCGCGGGCCGTATGTTTGACACCCCTGATCTAGACCATTGTGTAGTCATGTTTGCGTTTAAATAATCCGAGGATCTTTTTGGTACTATTTATCAGGAAATATATAAATAAATTATTTGCAACATCTTTTTTAAAAGACTTAAAAAAGTGAAAACCCCCAAAATGTATTAAAAACTTTTCCTCGGCATCAAACCGCCCTATGCTAGTTAGTCGAATCCGTCTCGTTCTTGAATTGTGGTCGGGGTCCACACAAGATCATCACAACAGTCACAAATGGTACTTTCAACACCCCTGGTCCATCACATAAAACCGCCAAAAAGATGCATTCTGGTTTGCAACAAGCCAAATGTGAAAAAGTTCAAGGGGAAAGTAAACCTCCTAAAGTTTCTTTTTTTAAAGATTGTAAAATGTCAACAAGAGCTGTGCAGAAAATGCTCACCTGAAATCAAAGATTTGGGTTGAAAACTAATATCAATCATGAAAAACACACCCTCATTTAGGTATATAATTTGCTTCTTTCTCTCCAAGCTTAAATTCACATTGTCAATTTCCACCCTGCTAAGCACACCTGTGATTTCTGGCTCTGCTGTTTCCCAGATCACTCACTTGATAGAGAATTGAGATTATTCCAAGGCACATCCACATACTCACGCAATCATGCTAAATTACACAATTTAATAGCATCCATATTACATAAAATACCAGATGTGGCACCTATACATAATCACTCCCTGTAGGCCCTGCCTTTCCACCGTCCAACACTTAACCTTGAGCTTTATCTGATCAATAGCTTGTTATTGGTCCCTACTCGCCTCTTCAGCTGCTTGTCAAACATAAAATTCATCGACAAACTCTGCCTAAAACACTGTGGGCAATTCTGCAGGTTGATAAATACGGGGAAACTTCTGCCCACTGCCCATCTGGAAAGGCAGGAAAAAAAGTAAACACCGGTGAGAAGTTTTCCACTAAAACCACTCATTAAGGGCTGAATTAATGGTTAAACTTAATACGCCATTACAAGCTGAAATTAAAGCCTAGGAAATGGCCGCTGCCATTGTTAGCTGCTTTCCTGACAAAATTTCTATCTCTATGTTTGACCTGACCTCTTCTTTTACTGACGTTTTAAGCAACATTTGGAGAAGGAAGGAAAAAAAAAGTCTGTTTGTAAAACACAATCTAGTTGCCATGACAACCGACAATTTTCAGGTCGATGCTACAGTAGCATTATAGTGAGAGAATTGTAATTATTGGCCCTAATAAGAGGGAAGCTGCTGAGGCTCTCAGCAGTTGTTCTGCTTAAACCTTAAATGTGATTATAGCAGCTCCAGATGCCACAATCCAGGCCGAGTCTGGCCATATGTGCTACACGTAGCATTTAGCTTACACAGAAATGGGATTTCAGAGTAAAAAAAAAAAAGGATAAATACTATTCTTGGTCCTTAAAAATTCAAAGTATGTCATACATAAAACAGATGCACAACGATATTGAAATGATGACAACTATTGTTAATGACTGAGTAAGGCTCATTATTGGCTCTTTTCAGTAATGTGTTCATTAAAATTTGAAGGAAGCAAGAGAGCAGAGTATTTTCAGCAGATAACAAGAAGGCTGAGCTGAGTAAAGGTAAGGTGCTGTTTTAGTTGTCTGATTTTCAACCCTTTGTTTTCCTATGTTGAAAACTACCAGATTAGAAAATATTGCCAGCCTTCTGAAATTTTAGTGAAGGTAAGGAGTTACAATTTTCAGGGAAGGCACACAGAAGCAACTATTTTTGTAATGCTTGCTAACCATGCTAATTGCTAATAATTTTGTCTTAAATAAAACCTTGTTTTGCAGGAGTTTAACATACACATGTTGATGCCTCTGCTCCTGCGATAAACATTTAATGACCACTCATGGCAGGAATGCTAAAATTAAATACATTTTATGCTTATATCTTCTTATATTATGGTGCCAAATGCAAAACCGGAATAGACTAAAATCAGTATTACCAGGTCAAAGCTTGACAAAAACCTGATAGAAAGTTGGTCACAAAATTCTTATTGGTGCATCTCTAAAAAACAAAACAATGGTCAAAAAATGTTATGGTCTCTTTCAAGACGGTGAAAATCATTGAAGGCAAACACGGGGGGAAAAAACTTACGAAAAGCTGTATAAAACTCATGAAGGCTAAGATGTCCGTCATTGTTGTAGTCGTCATAACGAAGCAGGTCCTGCATGGTGCACTCCAAAAGACTGCTCTCCAGCTGGTCCTTCATCGAGATCTAAGGTTAACAAACAAAGAGCGCATCATTAAGCCCCTTAGAGAGAACATCAAGAAAAGACCAAATTGTCAAAGCTAAATTCTTCAAAGATCTTATTAAAGCTACAAATTTTCTCTCTCATTTGGCTTTAAAGAAATTCTCAATTTAAAAAAGGAACCCACAAATAAAAGATGAGCTGTCAAATACTAAAACAAGCATTTGTATTCAGAGATGACCAAGTTCTTAATTAATTAAATTTATAAAATTGTTAATTTGGAGTTTGGCAGTTACTTTTCATGACCTTATTTAAACAGATTAGGGAGACAATACTTTTTCTTTCATTACTTTATCACTCTGCCTTTTTTGAGGGCAAAACGCCTTTGAATACGTGTTAGGCAATTTTAGAGAGATAAAGAGAAAACTCAAACTGTTCAATATTTGCAGGTTGGATTATTATTTTGTCGATTTTTTTTTTTTTTTGCTTTTCTTCAAAAGCACAGCAGCCCACACAAAAAGCTTTTTTTTAGTTCCAGCCCATCTCCGTAACCCTTCATGTGAGGAAAGTGAGAGTATTGTTTGTGCATTCAAGGTGCTAAGCAGGTAGCCTCATCTGAAACCTTTACATTTATTTGTACATCTTTAATGTCTAATCTAAATAGCCACAGCCTTTATTTAAACTAAATATTGCACAGTTGCATCGGTATTTATACTGCTAGGTTGGAAATTATTACCATCATAAAACAATGCACTATTTAAAATAAAAAGTATTGAAGAGTCATAATCACCGAGTTGCCACAGCTCTCCTTTAATATTTTACCCAGACCACAAAGAGACAACTGAACACTCCACTTACACACTGCAAGCTAACCGCATATAAAACCCCAAGTGACAGAGGTGTTGCTGGTTCAAGTGCTGCCTGAGTTGCCTCCAACTTCCCACAAACACAAAAATACAGCAGTTATGCCTTTTGTCAATGTCTCAGTGGAGTGCAGCGTTAGATCAACTCTAACTTTAGTTACGCCTCTCTTCTTTCACACATGACCTCACTGTGCAACAAAGGCACATTAAGTCAACCTTGAAAATGTTGTACAGAAAGGGGGTTAGCACGTTATATCAGCTATTTAGTACATTTACACATGCAATGCAAACTTGGATGCAATTCTGTTTGCTGTCATTTTTTTGAGTTCTCTCACTCTAAAACCGTTATGCAATTAAACGTTGTAAATGCCAATGTTCAACTCTTACCTATTTAATTTAGAAAGCTGCTCATCAAAATAATTAAAATTACATAAATTTGCTAAAATTACCAGGTGGAGTGGAGACAATTCATGAGGGAGCGGGGATTCTAAACGTACGCAGAGGATTCAGGCTTTCTGCTTGACAGGTTAGTTAATTCAATATAAAGATGCTCATTTAAGTTTATACTAATCTGAAATTTGAGACTTCTGTGCATGTTTTTATAGCTGACTATAGTAATGCTTTTCACTACTAACTTTCTACTTTAAGTTGCAAATACACTGAGGAAAGCAAACTTACATCACACTAGGTTTTAGTACCAAAGAAAGAACTGAAAAGCACAGTAATGCTTCCAAATGTTACACTGCTTTATATTCAAGCCCTTAACAAAGCTCAACTGTAATCCCTTTCCAACTATCACACAAAGGTTTGTCACTCGTATTAGAAGCAATAAAAATGGCTTTAAATAACAGTTTTTCTGAGGAAAACATAAAACCATTTGAAAATAAGATAAAGACAAAAAGTATAACAGAATAATTAACACCATCAAATCTGCCAAAATGCAAACAAATAAGCAAAGGAGCAAAGACCTTTTCTATTGCCCACAAAGATATTTGCAAAAGACCTCAAAAGCATGCAACAAAGCCAGAGAATATTACACATTTAAAATCCTTTTGCATGAAGAATGAGCAAAATCCCTCAAAGAAGAATCAGAAGCCTCTTAGCTGTTACAAAGGCCATGAAACATGCAAAACAGACTGTTAGAAAGTATTGAGACAGCAGCGAGCTCACAGACTTTTACCTTTTAGTAGCATAAAAGCATAAACAATGGAATTCAGAAAACTAATCTACATTAAATATTAGTCAAATATTAGTCGTCTTTATGATTTACAGAAATCGGGTTCTCTTTAACTCTTCCGTTTTACAATAATGTTCACAAACTGTGTGTTTTAAGGTCAAAATCCCAACAAGATAAATGCAAGGTACGTTGCATTATATGTCTTGTTCCTCTAGCCAGCGATGTCTTTAAGTATACCCTTCGTCCCGGTAATCTTCTTTCAAATGATTTTGTATGGAGCGGCACATGTGACATGCCAGATTAAAGGATGTGACAAACTTTTTATCTGGTGTTGCCGCCCGCAGCCGACTGCTGCTATATGTGCGCTGTCACAGACTGCTCTGCCCTCGGGCATTTGAATAAAATATCTTCAAACCCTAAGTAGAGGACTTCACCATCCAACATTATCTGTGACAAAAGGCAGATCCCCAAGTGAAGACGGTGCGGATGGGTGACTGGAATTCCACTTTGATCCTTAAAGGCGTCATCTGTGCAAAGCAGAATTCATGAATTCCTACATGATAAGAATGTCTTATCAAGGGATTTCTCAGTAACACGCCAGCTTTATTAAATCTTTTAACACAGCTCTGACATAAAAGGGAAGTCACTTAATTTTTTTCCCCCCTATTGTAAAAACTGAACTAAACTTGTCGGAATTTCACACACAATCATCTAACAAAAGATCAGTGTTCTGCAGGGCTTTACGAATATTTGGAAGTGCTAATAAATGTACAGCTTCTTATGAGATTTATGTTTAACAATAAGTATCATTTTAATTTCTGTTAGATGAGAAACAAAGCTGGTTTGGAGTTTTAACCTAATAAAATCCTTCCGCTGCAGTCTGTATTCCACACTGACACTGATATGGGTCACTCCAGCCTGACAGAATGACAGTCACTCAGATCTCAGGTTTGGTTCTGAGTCAAGATCTTTTATTTTCAGCATTAATCTTTTATTAAGCCCTGAAAACTGCAGAGATCTAACTATTTAAAAAAAAAAATACATTACCTCAACAATAAGTAACCACAGGCTCTAAATCAACACTCTTTGCAAAGATCCCTGAAAAGGCAGTTAAACAGTTTTACTCCTTTTTTTTTAAAGAAAATGAGTAAATATTACAGGGGGGATCTATTTAAGCGCAACAGTTTCAGAGAAAAAAAATACAATTACCCATTAGAGATTATGTTTATGATATATTTACATCCCACTTTGTAATGTTGTGGAAGCTTTGCTAACGTATGACTCATTTTCGATGGGGAAACAGACGAGTCGGTCTCTGCAGCACCACGGCGAGGCTGACTGCCTGCCTGACCGCCTGTTAGTGCTTTCAAAGCGGCTGAAAGCACTAAAAAGTTGCTAGAAGGGTCTGAAAAGTTGCTAATTAACTTTAGCCCATTCCATCAGTCCCCTACGTGTGTCCGCTTTTAAAGGTACATAGCCACGTTATATACTTATAAAAGTAGACCATAACATTTTTTATCATGAAAATATACACAAAGCACCCATCCTGATAGTGTATTGATAGTCCTTTTTTGAGCATAACTAAAACCCCAGCAATGGGCACAATGAGCAGATATAAACAGATGTAGTGCCATCTACCAGCAGTATCGCAGAACTGTCAGAAAGCCAGATGGCGACAACAAAATCACTAGTAAATGATGCCAGACCAAGCCTGACCCCTCTGCAATGCCTCACGGTAAAGTGGCAGCTTGGCTGAAGACCAATCATTATTAATTAAATAAACTGATCTAACAGCAACTGCAAGAGCCTCATATCAGAACATCACAGAAAAATATTTTTTTTCAGGGACAGGGACACAGCATCAAGGTAAGAACCAATCAATAAATCTATTTATAATGTTGTTTGTACTTGTAGTGGTTAAGAAGAGCATTGCTATCACTATTATCACAGTATTAATCAGAACATTTACTCCTGTCAATCAACTCTGCAGTCACATCAGACAACACATCAGACAGCAATTGACAACTTTAGCTATTCCAGTGTTTTTCCTCTTGGAATCATATTTTTTTCCCGTTTTTTTTTTTTAAATAACAATTTAACCTTCCTTCATTCTTTCCAACCTTCGCTGGGAGATGCTAATAGTCATTAGCCGCTTCCTTGTTTATCCCTTGTGCATAAGGTAAGTTATTAGAAATAAACATGAAGGGCTTTATTTACTAACAAACTGAGCAAAAACAACTACTTGCGCCAGCAGGACATAATTTTTTTTTTTTTAGAAAAACTGTGTATGCAACCAGAATGAGCTACTGATGAACAAATAAAAAAAAAAGTCAAATAATATGGCTGTGTACCTTTAAGGAGGAGAAGATCGGCAAAATGATGTTGTTTGGGCTGGACTCTTCCTGAAAACTTCAATGTGACCTTAAAAATATCGTTAAGATGACCGATAAGGCTGGTTTTGGTACCCATCCCTACTGCAAAGGTGTGTAAACATTTTCATACTGTGCTAGTTTGGTTTAAATCAGATTGGGACTACTTTATTGTCATTTGGCAATTGTAAATCTAGACAAAAAAAGAAAAAAAAATGCTTGGGATTCCTCAAGACAACTTCAATTCAATATTATTATACCTATTCCCCCAAGTCAAACTGTAGAGCAACACAATATCTCGTACCATACATGTGCTGATGACAACTGATTATTACCAATCATGTCAGATCAGATGAAGACCCACCTTTTCCAATTCTTCACTAATCAGCCTGCCATCCTCGTTTACATCCAGGTATTTAAACATGGTGTCCACCAGCGCCCTCTTTTGCTCCATATCCCTCTGCTGGCTCTGCTCTCCGATCCTCAGTACTTTTGGTTGCATATCCAACAGTGTGCTCTTCAGCTTGTTGTACTCTGACATGGTGCATGTGCTGCCTGCAAGGGTAAACACACAGACATGGATAAAAAGACATTTAAATAATCTCAATTATACAAGCCTTTGGATTGTAGCTGTAAATTGGATTTAATGTGCTAGTGTGTTTAATACTGGGAGTAGAGGGAAAAAAAGGTTTGAGGGAAAGATAATGTGTGTATCTGCACATGCATGTGTGTCCTAAAGACCGCATCTGAAGAGATGACGCTTATATTTGCATAATTTGTTTTGCAGTTGGGTTTTTTTGTTGCAGAGGGTCTAAATAATTACATTTAATTCTTGAATCCAAATTAGAAACAAAAGGGAAAAATTCTCATTTTGTGCATTTTAGGCAACAAGTCATGATGTAGCCTGGCAGTACAGCAGTACTGTGGCTTTAAAGCTTAGGTTTCAAACAAGAATGTATTCAATAAATTGTCTGCTTTAAACTTCTAAGTCAATGTTTATGACAAAAAAAAAATAAATCTTTGTCACATGTGAGGAGGAACTGACTATGCATATAAAACATCGACAAGGAAAAGCTACTTTTCTTCAGCAGGGACAGGGAAGTTGGTCATAGTTGGTGGGAAGATGGATGGAGGTAAATGCACAACAATCCTGGAGGAAAACCTGTTGGAGGCTCTGAAAGATTGGAGACTGGGGCAGAATTTCCAGCAGGATGCAGCCAGAGCTACAACTGAATGGTCTAAGAAGTCATGTGTTAGAAAATCCAAGTACAAGTCCAAATCTAATTTTAGTTGCAAATCTAATCTATGGCAGGATTTGAAAAGAAAATCCACAAAATAAGTTCACAGACACTATTTCTGTGTGACTAATCCTGAGCATTTTTGCGATGTAAAATGAGTGAAAGTTTCTGTCTCTAAATGTGAAAAGGTGGTAGAGACATATCCCCAAGGACGAGCAGCTGAATTAGCAACATACGTTGCTAACAAGTATTGACTCAAAGGGGGTGAACATAATTTTGAAAACCATCTAACATTTTTACAGGGCTTTTTATCAAATTAATCCCAGTAGCATACTGTGGAAAATTCAAAGGGTTTGAATACTTTTGAGAGGCATTGTGTGTCCCTGATTATTGCATAACAGAAGACCCAAAATTGAGACCACGTGGAGGAGGACCAGCTTCCTAAACATGTCATAATAGCAAATTATAAACTATGGGGCATGTTGAGTCTAACAGCCTAATTCTTCTGCTGAAGAATCTCTTTTTTAAAATTCAAAAGTGTAATGTTATTTCCGACAGTCAAAGCGTACTTCAGTGTCCTTGGACATACTGGAACAAGGTTCCAGCTGGGCTACAGCAGGGACAACCTCCTCCTGTTCTGCTTAAAATCAGTCATATTCTAAATGTGCATCTTTTAGAATATGACTACAAACGTACATAAACAGCCTCCTGGTGTGCAGAATGTTTCATATCTAAGCAAAAGGTCAAAGTCACCCATAACTAAGTCCTCAACAACCTCAGGCATAGACTAGAAAGGGCTTTGATAATGAAAAATCACAAGTGCTACTTCATAAGATTTATAAAAGACAAAACTATTATTTAATGCTTGAGTTTATCTTGGATGCCACTAGACAGCCAAGTAAAGGAACACCATATCTATTTTGCACCTTTGACTACAACAATGTTACTTTCTAATAGCTGGAGACTTTTGGGGAAAGTTTTATTTCCTCCTAGATCAACGTCCTAAATTTGTAATATTATCAGAAATGCCATATAATATACTAAAGTGCATTAATGAGTAAGTTTTCATATCTTCAAAGATGAAACATTCATTTTAAGAGAATTCATAAATGTGTGCATGTTGTACATTTTTAATGCTTGATAAATTATTTGTTAAAATGGCTCAGTAGAACAAACATCACTCCAACAGAAATTAAATGACTATTCTGAACTACAAATTTTGGGTTAGGGAATATCACACATCCCCCTCTTGCTGCAAGACTTCAGCAATGTTCAATAATAACAGCAAAAAAATGTAACGCCTCTCATACCTCGTGATGAATTGCTTACAGAAGAGAGTCACACTACACTCCAATTTGTGAGAGGGCGACTGAGGTTTTAAGGAGGACTTCTAATTTGTGGTGCTCAGATTTACTAATCAAGTACATCTGTCAAACTGTTTTGCTAGATGTTGGTCAATTTTAACAGTTAATCAGTGCAATAAATCTCATTTACCGAGGTATATTTCTAACTAGAACCTCTGAAATGTGAAAGATATGTGGAGACACGACACTGTTGACCCTTCTAAGACTTAAAAACCCATGCAACAGAGACAATGCGCATTCCTGCCTGCAAGCAGGCAGCCACGTCAAGGTCTTCGCTAAATCCGTGCTCAATGTTATTCCTGCGAGGCGAATGAGGCGTGAGAAGGCTCAGATATTAGGGATCATCACCTGACCGTCATCTCTGTCCTCGCACCGCAGGGACAGAAATAAATTCACCTCCATGCCAATTTAGATCTTGTCATATACGCAGAGAATTATCCTCTCCTTGCCCTAATCTTACTGCGCCGCCTCAAAACTCTATGCCGCAGATAGCAAGGGCATCTGTGAGAAAACTGTTGACAAAATAATTAACATATTAGGCTGCACCAATATTTCATGACTTAAGAAGTTTGATTATTTCGGCGACGTTAACACCTTCTCGTCCCCAAAACTGAGTGTTACACCTGGATGCTGCAGTGAATTATGCCTGCACTGTATTCCACATGTCCTTTGACTCTGGCTTTCTCATTCTGCTGAGCACAGCAGCAGCAGAACTGGCAGATAAATATCAGTCTGCGTTATAGTGTATCCACCTCTTACTCCTGTTTTATTGTTCAGGGGGGACCCAGACCTCCTTTACAGCCTGTTTGAAATATTAGCCACTTAAGTGAGCGTGCCAAAGCTGCTCGGACCATGGACCCCTAATGTCCCGAAGAGGGTGCTTCTCTCTCTCTCTCTCTCTCTCTGCCTAAAATATCATCCAAACTCATACTTCGGAAGTGTCATGCAGAGAGAAACAAATGCAAAGATGGAGAAGAACCTCAAAATAAAAGGCATAACAAAATAACTACTAAAAAATTGAAAGGCTGAAAGATGGTTAAGAAAAACATACGGTATGTAGTTGCCTTTGAACATCCCAATTTGTCTTGAATTACTTCAACAACAAGAGAGTAATGCATCTTGGAAATGCATCTTGTATTTTCAAGAAAACTGCAGAACTTGTCTATTCTCTATCTAAAAGTGAGCTCCTTGCAGCAGCTTCTACTGGCAGTGACTGCCGACACCATGTCAAGCCCAGGTTTGAAATAATCTCTTATTCCTTTTTTGTGCGTGTGTCCTGTCTGGCAATGTTGCATTAATAATTGTTGTTTTAATGCCAAAAAGAGCACAACAGATTTTACTTTCACAAGTGGAGCCTTACTGCTTTTGCTATAGTGCTTTGTTTGATTTATATCCATAAAGATTTACTAGATGTTATTCTGGGACTATTTCCTGTTCAATGAACACTGAAACGGGAAGGTAGAAGAGGAAAAAAAGAGAAACATTTGAGACAAAAGGGAGAAAAGGTGAAAGAGAAAGAGAGGAAAGGGAGAGAGCAATATAACATTCTCTGAGTCTGCTTCTTCACCTGCAGAGAGATATAAAAAAAACAAAAACCGATAAAGTATTACAGGTACAAAACCAACGCCTTGATACCATCACTGAAGAATATACAGTATTATTTTTACAACATGTATAAAAGTGACAGGAGATAATAATATTTTTTTTTTTGTATAGAAGTGAGTCTGTAAGCACCTGGATCCAAGCACCTGTAGGTGTTTGTGAGAGTGTGCTTGTGTATGTAGGGTTTATCTTTAAGGAAAATGCTCAATAGTGGTTGTGAGGAGCCAAAGACCCCCCCCCCCCCCCCCCCCCCAGAGCGCCAATGCAGACGCCAGCGGAACCAGAAACCCAGATGCCTGACGGGACCCCCGGAGCAAAGGTGCCCAAGAGGGGCCAACTCAGGAAATGCTGCCTCCCCCATCTGAGGGAAGAGCAAAGAGGAGCCAAGGAAACCCCCCAGCAGCCACGATGCTGAAGCCTCCGGGAGCCACGGCAACAAGCCCGCAGGCTCTGCCGGCATCTTACTAAGCCAGAGCATATCCAGACATGGTCCCAGAGACCCAAGGACCAGAGGGACGGGGGCCCAGGCCCTGTCAAGCAGCTGCCAGGAGCGAGCCGGCGCCCGCCTGAGCACCCAGCCCCGGACAATGAGCACACACAGCGGGTCAAGGTGCCAGGGAACGTCGAGGAAGGGTTTATTGGCTCCCCACCTAGATGAGACCTGAGAAGTCCCAGGAGAAGGGGCAGTCCAAACCCAACCTGACAAAAAGACAAACAGAAAACCATGTACACAGTCACCTTCACATGTTCCCACCCTAGTGCCCCCACTTGCAAACAGTCCTACCCATGAAAAAAAGAAACAGCACATACTCTCGTCACTAGTCCTATAATCCAATGTCCAGGCACCAGCACCCCAGAGGGGTATCCAGACCCGGGAGGTGAACCTCAACAGCCCCACCTACCCAGTCCATACTCCGGTCCTGACCCCCCACCCCAATTCCAGCCCAGATGACCATGGGCCCATCCACCCGGAGATGGGGCCAACATGAACCGCACAATTTCTTATTCCTAGAAAAAAAAAGCATTGTTGGTACAATTAAGTTGCAAGCAGTAAATAATAAATTGTCTTATTGTTCTGGTTAAATACTAAAATAATTTATTTATTTTTTTATACATGAATTAATCATCAAAGAAAAACCAAGAATGCTAACACTTTTTATAAATAAACTAAATATTGATTGGGACATTTTTACACTTTGAAACTCGTCCAGGTCTGGTGTCACTGAGGGCATTTTCTTTTAATAGAACATAACCTTCTACCAATTAGCCATCAATACTTAATTTTTGCTAGGCAGATGGTCAAGTGTTGCTTGATTGAAAAATGTGTCACATTTATGCTAAAGAAAAAAAATAGGTCAAAGCAGCCACACAAGTAGTGCACGAAGAACCTAAAAAATCTGTATTTCCTCTACACTGGTATTCCTGGCTCTTGGAGAGCAGGGAAATCCAAGGCATCAATCCTTCATATGATGAAACCTCCCCACAATGCCCTGCAGCATGTAAAAGTGCTCTGTGTTAAATTTATGTCTGCCTGACCTCCTCTGGCTGAGATGATGGGATTATTTACTGCCATGCTGCCTGTGTGCTACTAAGATGCAACAGTGATGGACCTCCCTTCCAGATAATTATGGAGATGATGGACACTTTCTGCTCCCGAGGGCAGCTAGGTCTGAGAGAGCACAGCCAATCTTGGGAGGGTTACACAAGTCACAGAAGAACCACATACTGCATAATCGCAGTTGGCAGCTGTTTAAATCGGCTTACTGTGAGCTTCATAGTTTATATAGCACTTCTGTGACTTCTGTAAAAGAAACTACTTGGACCCTTAACAGTATCCCGTTCAATATTCCTCGTGTTTTTCTATAAATTAAGTACATTTGATTACGTTTATTTATATCTAGTATAGAAATAACAAATGGCCTACATACTGATAATTCCATAAACTAGTTTATTACAGGCAAGGACTGCTCTCAAGAAAGCTCACCCGAAAAAGCCAAGGAGCAAGTGAGAGCCTGCAGACAGGATTCTGAAACAGGGTGTGAGGCTGCAAAAAGGAGAATGGGGATGTGGAGGGAGTTTATAGTCCCAAGTGTTAGCAGCACCCGTAAAAAAGGAATACTCAGAAAAGTTAGAATACAACTTGCACAGTTATGAGAAGGTCACCGACATCCTTGATATGTTTGGGGATTGGAGGGATCAGTCAAGAGGATCAACTGAGAAGCATCACAGCAGACCGCTGAGTAAACCATCATGACCTATAGTGAGTTTTGCTCTCCGAATTAATATCTTACATTAACTTGCTACCGTTAGCAATGATCCCATATCAGGCGAGCACAGAGAGTTGATCCATAGTTTAAACTGACTCCCACACATCCTGGCAAACAGAACCTGCAGTGATTTAAAACGACACCCCTAGATTTCCTGAGTAAAGGCGAGCGGTCTGCCAGTTCGCCTCACTATACATTCCCGCAGAGTGGATCCGTGTGTGTTCAGGAAGCCTTATCAGTCTCTGCAGCTTGCCGCCAACTAAATGAGAAACCTATTGCAAACCTGGAGTTATTGCTAAAGCAATGAAGGAGAAATAGTAGAGCAGCCTTCACCACCTGCCTACATGCATGTCTGCGAGCCCACCGTTATCAGGTCTGTACACATCAGCCCTGTCCGCCTCTCTCTCAATCTGGATCAGCCCGTTCTCACTATCACAACAAATCCCATGGCTGTAAAGGAGATGATCACTTACATGGCAAGGGTTTGTATAGTGGCTCCAATGCTTTGTGCAGTGTTAGATTCAAATAGAATAAATAATGAGCACCGGCCTCTGCAATGCTTTTAGTTTTTGTGTTTTAGCTGCTGCCGACTAAAAATAATTACTTCTGTGAAAACCCCTGCTGAGCTACTATTTAATAACAATGCTCAGCGCCCACAATATAGGTTTGATTTAAGCAATTAATATATAATGCACTGCATGAAGGGGGACTGGTTATGTACAACAAGTCCAGTCCTTGGGAGTTACTATTGTGCAACTTTTTGCTGATCCCCCTCTACAATGCGCTTTAATGAAATGAATGAGTCGTTACTAGGCCTCTGCAGAGCTCAATGGCATGCTGAGGAGGTAATTTAACCATTCATGTCTGGAACGCTGTGAGCGCTTGAAAATGGAGTCAAATTCCTTGTTTACGCACATAATCTTGGTCAATAAAGCTAATTCTAACTTAGTCGGGTGTGTTGGAGAAGGGCTGTATCTAAAAGCTCCTGGATAGCAGTTCTCGGGGAGTGAACTTGGGCACCCCTGAACTAAATCCTTTGAAAAATACTTCCAAAAGTAATGGCAGGAACCTTTCCCAGGAACCAGCGATGTAGAGCAATTAATTGGTAATTACAGTCATCACTTTGGGTGCCAATTGTAATCTTTTTTGCATTTACTCAGGATGACTTTGCTCAAAATCTGTTTGATTATCTGAAACATAACGGTGACAAAAAGAGAAAAAAAGTGATCTTTAAGGGAAAATAACTTTTCGAGGCACTGTCAATGGCTAAGAACTGATTAAATAAAAAGATAAACTAATACGTTAAGCCTAGCCTCCTAAGGAACTTCAGTTACATATTGTTTTCTGTCTCAACAGATCAGAACCAACAGTTTCTGTACATCTCAGCCTCTGACATGGGAACGTAGAACCTAAAACACACGACTTACTACCAAAGGAGGTTGCTACGGTTCATAGCAGACAACTCTTAAAGGTTTTTAGGCTTAAGACTGTTTAGTGCCTTATAAACCAATACCAAGACTTTTAAATCCATCTATTTATATAAAGGGAGCCAGTGTAGTTATTGTAATTTGCCACTTTAACATTCCAATTTCCACTATAATAGATTTAGAGTTAGTTTTCCTACCTTTATGACATCTCCTTGGATTTTAGTTTAATTATTTAGAAAATATTTTTTTCACTATTTTATGTTTCTTATTTTTCAACAGAACTTTGGTCAGCATGGGCTGGGCCAAATGGGCAGCAGAACCAGACTCATTGGGTCTAAAAAAATATTAGAATAACATCCAGGTAAATAAAATTTTAAGAGATTTCAATACAATTTTATTGTATGGTTAAATAAATAAGTAGAAGTAATTCAGCAATGTGACAGTATGAAAAATTAGAGTATGAACTGAAATTCAGGTAAAAAGTGGTAAATTAACATTTTAAACTTAGTAAAAATTTGGTCCATCCTTTGAATTTAAGTGTCTTTTAATGATTAAATGTTAGTAGGTTGGTACTCTTAGACTTCACAGCAAAGACTCATTCTCAACATTTTTAACACCAGACTCAGAATAATTCTAACAAAATGAACCAAGGTTCAAAGAAATAGTTTGAGATTTTTTAGAAAACAGAGCCAAAGGATTTGAAAAGTATTTTCAAACTCTTAGCAAGTATATCTGCTTCAAAGGGATCCAAGCGTAAAGACCTGGAACAATAAGTTTATACAGTACTGTGCAGTACAGTAAATGAAATATTTTGATTTTGATAATCTCATAAGGAAATTGTTTTCAATACTTTTTAGAAGTTAACTTTAATCTAAAAAATAAATGATAGGATCAAATGTATAAAATGCAAACAAATCTATAAATTGCTAACAATGGCACTATTCATGATCAAACTCTCATTGGTAAGGACTGTACCTCTAAAAATATAGTTACACTTGTCCCCTAAGCTTTGTCGAAACGGATCAAGCCCAAAAAAAATAATTACCAAGGTCCTCCTTCTGCTAATAGATTAAGACTGGGTCCAGGCTCCGGTGTTGATTACATTTTGAGTGTCCGCCCTCCTCTCTCCCTCACACCTGCAGTCGAAGTTACAGAAATCCCAAGGCATTTCATGGTTCTCGCCGAGGCACGCAAGCTGCTGCCTGATGATCCCATGAGCATACACATTTTAAATTGCCTCAATGAAGAGACTGGAGGAAATGAATGCCTCTGGCTGAATGTGCCCCACTGACAACAGAGCGCCCTGGACTAACTTATCACGTTACCCCTCACAAACAACACGTTGACCTTGTGCAGAGAGTTTTTAGAGGTTGGGGCAGAAAGAAAGTGCAAGTGTGAGCCTGAAAGCTGTTAAACTGATTTTTACAGTTTTCTTTTCTTTGTTTTATATCTATTGGCAGAGCGCTTGTTTGTTTTTTGTATAGAAAATGAAATTAGGTGCTTGGTTCCAGGTACTTACAGATTCACTTCCATACAGTAAACCCTTATTTTTATCTTCAGCTGCCACGTTATATATGTCATATTAAATAATACTACATATACATCAGTGATGGTATCAAGGTGTTACTTTATTGTATCTGTAATTCTATATCCGTTGGTTGTGCTATTCTTTTTACATCTCTC
Source organism: Fundulus heteroclitus (assembly GCF_011125445.2). Lineage (NCBI taxonomy): Eukaryota > Metazoa > Chordata > Actinopteri > Cyprinodontiformes > Fundulidae > Fundulus > Fundulus heteroclitus. The sequence continues at coordinate 545,495 of NW_023397165.1, read as the reverse complement.
TTTGCAGGTGATGAAGCATACTGAAGACGTTTTATCATTGTCTGTCTTTTATCTCCTATTTCTTTTTTCTCTTCTTCATTTTTTTTCTTTTCTTGTTTTTCTTTTCCTCTTCTACTTTCTCATTGTATTGTCCATATAACATGAAATAGTCCCTGCATGAATTATAACAAAAATATTTGCATTTATAAAACAAGCGGAGCACTATGGCGAAAGCAGTACTGCTCTACTTGTGAAAGTAAAATCTGTAGGGCGCTTTTTGGCATTAAGACAACAATTCTTATAGCCACATTGCCAGACAGGACACTATTAAAAAAACAAAAATCAAATTAGGTCTACGTGGTACAGTGTTAGGAAAGCAAGCAATTGGTATTGTGATATCAACATTGGTTGCGATTAACCCACATTTTGAGACTCTGGTTTGTCCTTTCCAGAATGACTGTCCACAGCCTTTTCTGTGAGCCTTAGTATCTAGTCTATGTCAGTAGTGGCCATCAGGGGCAGGTAATATGCATCCAACAGGACAAGATTTTCAGATAGCTTGAAATGTGCCAGTGAATTTCTGACTCAGCAAATACTCATGGCAACAACTCAATACCTTTAGACATTTAGAGGTCATAAAGACCACTTGCTAAAATTCAAACGGAGCATAAGAATAACGAAGGCAAAGGGTTTAAGTGACTTTAAAGCAGTTTGGCCATGTAAGCACGTAGAATTTTGCTTTAGTAGTCATAGCATCAGCAATAGAGTACCAAATTGGAAAAACATTTCCTCTGGATTGAAATCATGGCTTCAGCTGCAACATTCAGATGGCAGGGTCAGAATCTAATGTAAACCACATGCAAGTCAACCTGGAGATTTTCCTTGATAATTCTCTCAATGCTGCGGTTATCCCCATTGCTTGTACACCCTTTGATACCACACGTGTTCCTTCCACTCAACTTTCTATGAATGTGCTTGGATATAGGACTTTGAGAACAATCAGATTATTTAGCAACAATATTTTGCAGCCGAGCCTCCCTGTGTTGCATGTCATTTACTCTCTTCAAGAGATGTGTCAAGTCAGCAGTCTTTCCCATGGTTGTGTTGCCTACTGGGACAGACTGGGATCATTTAGAGGGTCAGGAAGTCTTTGCAGTTGGTTTTAAGTTAATCAGCTGATTAGGGTGTTACACCAAGAGTTTCCAGAATTTAACTTTTTCAGAATATTCAAGTTTTTGGGTTTTCTTTAACTGTACTCTATAATAATCAAGAGGCTTAAAATATTTCACTCCATATGTGATGAAGTTTTACCGTATATGAGTTTCACTTTCTGAAATAACTGACAATATTTTACTTTCCAACGATACTCAACTTTTTTTTTAGATGTACCCGTATACGTCAATGCTGCTATTCTCCAGTGTGAAAAGCCTTGGCCCTATTTTGGACTCCATCTAACACTGGTGTCTCTGAGTGATGCAGGGAAAAATACTCTGTACATTTATTATTTCTAGGCTAGAATGTTGCTAGTATCCTCTGTGGAAAGGATCAGCAGCAAAACATTTTTAGCAGTCTACATCAGTGGGGAAGTCCCCTGGTCTCTCAACACCTCATACCTGGCCAAAAAAAAAAAAAAACAGAGGCTCAGCTGAGGATGCACTTGCATGGGGGGCAACGTTTTGTTACACCTTTGCCTTTATTTATAGCTGGAATGACAAAGTACTTAAAATAGACCACCAAACGCAGCCAACATAAACCCGGTTTAGACCGTGGAGTAACAAGCATCTCGGCAGACATGACCACAAAGGGACAGCTTTAAGTACAACTGTTCACCAATTGAAATAGGATCAATTGTCATCTGAGCCCCACACAGAATCTGCAGGACAACTGATGTTTCTGGATTATTACATTTAAATTCTGGCACCTATGCACAAACGTTATATTTGTGACACTCATGGGGAGGGCTAGGGACACAGCACAAAGGAAACAAAGTAAAATATACTTGAAATGAGTGCATTTGTCCTTGATTTGAGCAGAGAAGTTTAAATGATTGCCAATGGAATAAAATTTTGGCACTAAAGATAGGAACAATTCATCATATTATTTCAAGTGCAGTATATCTAATTATCTAATTTTAGGGGTAAAATACTCCTTCCATTGGCAGATAATCTTATTTACCAGCTTAGATCAAGGACAAATACACTCATTTAAAGACATTTTTACTTTTTACTGTAGTTCCCTTTTTGCAGTGAACAATTTGGCAGAGCACAGAGAAAACTAGTGTTTGTTGAAGTTACAAAGAAACCATTCAATTCTTTAAATGACAGTTTCTGAAGTTTTAAAAACCTTGTGTATAAACATGTCCTGTTTTCATCTTAAAATCCAGCCGACCAGGATCTGCATGCTGGGGAGGGGAAAGCCACAGCTCATGTGGATGCCGCCTTTGTGTGGCTCCGCACAAGCCTTTGTTATGCGTGTCGGCCTATAAGCTGCGTAATTAAACATAACACATGGCTACTAATGCAGCTGCTTATCACTGAAACTGTAAGTTTCTGTTGCTGATGAAGATGGATCAAGCTGAATGGGTCACCCAAAACTGACCTGCAGCTTGCTCAGCACTCCGCTGTGGGAGTACATGTTAACCGGGACACCGACGCTGGACTAGCTCCACATTCTGAAAGAAGAAAGCTGAAGCGGAAGAAATAGCGCCTGCATAACAATGGCAAACATTCCTTAGTTACCAGCTGACGTTAACTGAAGATGAAGACAATGAAGAAAGCTTTGAACTTGTGGCGGAGGGGCGAGAACGTAGGATATTAGAAGCTATTGCCAGTACATTAGCAGAAGGCCAAGGCAGCAAAGATGTGCAACGTTGACTATAAATGCTGTGGAAGAAGAAAGGAGAATTGTGCACTTGGGAAACAGTCCTGAAATGCAAACTTTCTCCTGAGGACGGATGGATGAATTATTTAGAAGCAGACAGACAGCAGCAGAGACATGAGAATCTTCGGACATGGGATACGTTTGAAACAGGATTCTGAAACTATTATGATGCATCATCCTGAAATTAAAGCCATTTTTATATCCAACATAAGTGGCAGATTATTTTGTTATGGGTTTTTAATGTAACAAGATATGAAAAAAAAATATATATCTATATATATCTCCCATTTTGACTGTAGGCTTAGTGTGGTAGTACAAAAGTGTGAGCAGACCTCTATTCATCCCTGCATTCTGAGCAGACACATAGATCACCAACCTCCAAAATGCTGTCTTTGAATAAGAAATGCGTAATCCCTCCTATGAGTGATTGCTGCTCATGGGTGTCGTAATAATTATGTGTGAAGGGGACGGGTCCCTCCTACTTTTGAAAGCTATCCGATTGGACCCCCTTCATATTTACAAATATATGACTTCCTTTTGCGCCGTTTTTTGCTTCCCAAAAAGAATCCATTCAACTTGGAGAATACCAATATTTCTAAAACTCCATTCCGTGTTTTTCTGGTTACCCATAACATCTCACCACACTGTTGGCAGCTGAAAACTGGGCAAGGTAACATGGCTTTAAAATGCACCCTTTACCACCAGAATGGATGACGTATTTGCAACATCTGATCCCTCCCCAGACACAGTTTACGTCAGAAGATTCCCAATAAAGAAGAGAAAAGTCAAAACTTCCCAACAGGACAGTTTCTTTTCCAGTGTGATGTTTGTGCAGTTCTCTGTAGGGTTTTCACCCGTCCTGTAAAATATGGAATCATCCTTTATTTGGTTAATGGTGTGTCTGTTTTGAAGCAATGTGGGACAATTTGTTCTGTATTTTCATAAATGTCAGATACACGTCTGTCGCACATAGATCAACAAATATGAAAAAAATAAAAAACAGGAAAAAAATAAGGCTAGCAAATCTATTGTGGCGGGATTTAAGCAAGATCCCCTCAGTCGCCCCTGCGCTGCTTTCACAGTTGCCTTGAGATGAACACTGCCCAGTCAGTTTCAAACCAAATTCATTATATTTAGTCCACAGTGCTCAACTGTATTCCTAGTGGTGAAATTTCACCTATTGCTCCTTTAATAAAACAAAAAGCAAAAACAAAACAAGAAAAGGGAAATGTATGGTGAACAAAACTTAAGCTGTCCTCTCAGTCAAGGAGACAGATTTATCCCTGGACATATGCCTTGAGAAGAATTTATTTTTTCTTCTGGCTTTTTCCCCATTCCTTCCATACAGCAGGTCAACACTGTGTGAGTGCTAAAGGCTGAAGTGCTGTGCGTGGGAGTCTCTTGACAGATTATTCAGTTTATTTTCCTGACTTGTCATTACAACAGCACAAACACTTGACTACACATCAATTGCTGCTTCAAAAACCGTGAGGACCTTTAAGCATTGAAATAATTTATATTTTTACATTCCACAAGTTATTTTTCTTTGTCAGGCAAAACAGTTTGGTATGCAAAAAAACATTGATTCAGAATGAAATGTTAGATTAAAATTTAAAAGTTTTCAGTTACTTCAAATCTGTGAGTGGGAGAAGTGAATTTTATTTAACACCAATGAAAACTGACTTTAAATTGAACATGAATTTAATTATGTTTTCCCAAAGAGGATAGAAGAATATGTTAGCAACATGTGTCAGTTAAATCAGAAAATAAGTGTTTTCATCATTTAACCAGCATGTTTTAATTTAAAACTTCACAATTTGTAATTGTGCTTTATGAAGTGAGACAACCTTAAGGTTTATTTCAACACGTTAGTTTATCTGGACATATATAGCTTATAATGTTATAATGTTTAAGCTACTCGTGTCAGACGTGAAATCTATTTAATTAAATTTAGTTAGTGAGATTGATAACATTTAATAAGGATGATGACTTAACATTGCCTAAATTTGGGGGAAATAATTGTCAAAGAAAATTCTTGATTTCTGATTTTAGGAACTATTCAATTGTATGCTTGCATGGTGCTAGCCAGAAAGAGCTTGGATGTGTGTTTTTCCCCCAAGCAATCGATTGTGTCCTTTTTTTCTTCTTATCAATGCTAATATTTGTGTGTAGCTTTATGTGTGTTTGCCACTGTCCCACCCAAATTTACCTATTGCAGGACAATAAAGGAATTCTTATTCTTATTCTAGTAAAAGTCCAAGTAACAGTGATTTTTAAAAAAAAAAATAGGTATTATGAGAGCAAAACAACTTTGTAGATTCTTGAGGCTAATAGTCAGCATCAACTATGGCTCAAGCCAAATTTCAAATTAGACTTTTCCTGAACAGCATATGCAATTTCACTTACAAAAGTCAATTGATACTGACACTGAGTTTACAGTTGGGAACCCTCTCCCCAAACAGGTAGATATACTAGCAACGCATGCAGGTCATTAACCAGAAAGCAGAAACTAATGAAGGAGAAAATTAACAAAAGGCAAACAACACATCCATTTTTCTAAATTTCCTCCCTAGTGCCTGTTCCCAGGGCTTTGCTGCTTGCACACACAATCTCCTGAAGATATCTGGGTCACATAGCTGCTACCACAAGAGGGAAGTTGTCAAAACCAAGAGGGAAAATGAAAAAACGGAGTAAAGTTGTGATTTACGATTGATGATAAAGTAACCTAAATGAGGAGAGTTATTCAGTTTTAATAGTCTACCACCAGACTATTAATGGAAAGACCAATGTGTATATATGCACAAGTGCATTGATCGCTTTGATAAGAAAATAAAACAGGTGATACGTTACAAATTTGTTCTATGATTGGCAACCCGTTGACTAGTTGTAAAATTCCCTTCACCCAATTCTTGATCCATCCTTGTGTTGAGGAGTACAACAGCTTCCAGGGATAAAGGGCAAGGCTTCCTGGCCCAACAATGCTAAAACAATACGGTATTTTTTGTCAGTCAGCTACCTGTCAACTGGAATCACATCTTTCCCAGCCTGAGAACCACAGTTATTAAAATTCCTATAAGATTGTGGCCTCTGCAGATCCCAGGCCAAACCTTGAATATCGCTTCCCTTATGCCCAAGAGTGTCAATCACCCCAGGCATATGGGATGAGCTGCCTCTAAAGCTACCAAGTGATGATTTCTTCTATGTCATGCAATGTCATGCTTCTCAGATAAATTCATCCTTCAGTCAATTGCTGTACTGGTTTATTTTCCCATGAATACATAAGGAAGAACGTATTACTGAGCTTTGTTTATGTTCCAGCCCTTTATGTTTCATGTTAGTGGAGGTTAATACTTCAATCTGACTGCATTTTTTAAGAACAAGAATGATCTACATATGCATGAAGCTGCCTTTAATTACAAAATACGTCTAAAGGAACATTTTAATGCTACATTTAACTCTGATCATCAAGACAGAGGCGAAGGAGTGGGTTACTTTTTATCTGTACTGTTTATATACTCCTCAACCTTCATCACTTGAATGAATCTATAAATCCATATGCCTGAAAATGAGTTTTGCATATTAAAGTCTAGATAATAGACTTTTATATTAAATGAGAATACTTAAATATAGAGAGGCAGTGGAAAGAAATTAGGCCAGTTGGTCACAAGTAGTACAGTATCTAGTATAACCGTTTACCCTGGAGTCCTGCTTGTTGAGGTGACTAATTAGAGAGCATTAGGGAAACATAGTTCATCACTGTACTTTCTTTAATTACTATAGCCCCAGTGTATGATGAATTATGGGTCAGCTCATCTTCTCTTGAATAATATCACACAAGTAAAAGTAGTAAGTAGCAAGATGGAGCCCATTTAGGTGCATTATTGCAATACAATACAGGCTGAGTATTGCTGAGTTTCCTGAATTTCAGTGGAGGTCTGCATGATTATTGTTCAAATTTAGTTTGATTTAAGATGATTATTCTGTAAATATTTATTTTTCTGACGAAGAAACAAAGAACGTTTACTTAGTTTAGCAGCAATAGTCGCATGTCGATGCCACTGAGCTTCCTCAACAACTGTCATTTTATCAGCCCCTTTAGCTGCACAACATGCTGTGGCTACTTTGAGCCCTGAGGAGAGACAGCAGACTGGAGTCAATGAGGAAAAGAGATTAGGGAAGTGAGACTAAATCATTAACCGAGCTCTGGTTTGATTAATCAATCAGTGTGTTTTGTTTTACCCTGTGAGGCCAATGAATGTGTCTGAAGTACTGTAGCGTTCAGGAATTTGCCAAAGAGAGCGTAGGAATGCAGCATGAACTTAGAGCCAGGAAAAAGACACACACACACACACACACACACACACACACACACACACACACAATCATTTATTGTTATGATCCATTATTTACATACAATGTATTAAATAAAGACATTTACTATTTTTTCCTTTACTAAGACCAAACCTTTCCTGTTTTAGGTCAATGTCATTGGCTAAATTAATTGAAAAACAAGAAAACTTTTCAATTTCTATTGTGTTCTATTCAAGCACCAAGATTACTGTCCCTCTTTACAATTCCTAAGAGCCCAAATGATGTCATGATTTATAAGCCCCTGAGAGGGTTATTATTAACATTAGAGTTAAGTTAAGGCAAATATGTGGATAAATGTTGAGGCAACTTCCGTGTGTGACATTATGGGAAAAAAAACATAAACCACTCAACTTCCTCAAGTCTGGTTCATCTTTGGTTACAAAGTCTGGATGTGTGAGGGTATCACATTCATATGCTTAAATAATTACATGCACAAATAAAAACCTTTGGACTATGCAGATATTATATCGTTCAGAAAGGAGACTGGCTCTGTCTTCCAGAGATGAATGTGTTCTGGTGCAAAATGAATGCACCAACCCCCATGAACATTAGCAAAACCCCTTGTGAAGATCCTGGCTTAAGTAGGTTATTATCTACAATTAAATGTTTTACAGACTTGGGATGAAAGGCTACTGAGAAAATAAGAAGCCATTACTCCAAGAGCATCATAAAAAGCTAGATTACAGTTTGCAAATACAGGTACCTCTCAGTCAATTGAAATATGTTTCTGATGAGGCTCATTTGTCTGATTAAAAGCACCTTTTGAACATAAATCTTAAGCAGTTATTAAACATACTTTTCATTGAGTCCATGATTCTGTGTTAAAAATGATTTTATTCTAATGTAAAATTAAAATCTTAAATGCCCCCTTTCATTAGCTGTAACAGAAGAAAATGCTTACATGGATGCAAGAATCCAGATTCTACTTTACTAAATTATTCTCCTATTTAAATTTAAAGTGGTAGGGCAGATATTGAAAGTTACATTCTATGATATTATCAGTTCCTTTATGTGCGGCATAAAGGTGTCATATTGTAGAAAGGCGAATAACTCCTTAGAGTAGTAATAAAGCGAAGATCTAGACACAAACTTTTGTTTAGGCTAATTTAATCCATTTAAAATTTTAATTTGGATAATAACTGTTTACAATTTCACGATATCTTTCATTAGTTTGTCATCGTTTTCTTAGCCAAAAAAATGCATGTTATATATTTCAAACTTTTGTTTGTGAATATTAAAAACTGCATTAATCCATGTGACCAGTTTATCGCGACTCCATCAGTATAATTTCTAAACCACAGTGAGACCTAGAAAAAAAAAAACATAGGAATGTAACATAGTTAATGCTGTAAAACCAAAATACAATTGCTCCATTTACTACTCCAATCAAAATAACTCAAGTCAGTCACACTTTTGTGAGATCAAACTGTCCATTTAATCAAATTCACCTGTTGTTGTGCAAATGGAATAGACAACAGGTGGAAACTAGAGGCAATTAGAAAGACCCCCCCCCCAAATAAAGAAGTGGTTTTGCATGTGGTGACCACAGACCACTTCTTTGTTCCTCTGCTTTCTGCCTGATGTTTTGGTCTTTTGAATGCTGGCGGTGCTTTCCCTCTAGTGGTAGCATGAGAAGGAGTCTACAACCCACACAGGGTTGTGGCTCCGGTAGTGCAGCTCATCCAGGAAGGCACATCAATGCGAGCTGTGGCAAGAAGGTTTGCTGTGTCTGTCAGTCTAGTGTCCAGAACATGGAGACGCTACCAGGAGAAAGGCCAGTACATTAGGAGACGAGGAGGAGGACGTAGGAGGGCAACAACCCTGCAGCAGGACGGCTACCTCCACCTTTGTGCAAGGAGGAACAGGAGGAGCACTGCCAGAGCTCTGCAGAATGACCTCCAGCAGGCCACAGATGTGCATGTGTCTATTCAAACGATCAGAAACAGACTCCATGAGGGTGGTATGAGGGCCCAACGTCCACAGGTGGGGGTCATGCTTCCAGCCCAACATCCTGCAGGACGTTTGGCGTTTGCCAGAAAACACCAATACTGGCAAATTGGCCACTGGCGCACTGAGCTCTTCACAGATGAAAGCAGGTTCACACTGAGTACATGTGAGAGTCTGGAGACCCATGGAGAACATCCTTCAGTATGACCGGTTTGACAGTGGGTCAATAATAGTGTGGGGTGGCATTTCTTTGGGGGGCACACAGCCCTCCATGTGCTCACCAGAGGCAGTCTGACTGCCATTAGGTACAGAGATGAGAGCCTCAGACTCATTGCGAGACCATATGTTGGTGTGGTTGCTCCAGGGTTCCTCCTAATGCAAGACAATGCTAGACCTCATGTGGCTGGAGTGTCAGCAGTTCCTGCAAGACGAAGGCATTGATGCTATGGACCGGCCCGCCCGTTCCTCAGACCTGAATCCAGTTGAGCACAGCTGGGACATCATGTCTGCTCCTTCACCAAAGCTACTTTGAACCACAGACTGCCCAGGAGTTGGTGGATGCATTAGTTAAGGTCTGGGAAGAGATCCCTCAGGAGACCATCCTCCACCTCATCAGGAGCATGCCCAGGTGTTTCAGGGAGGTCATACAGGCACGGCTACTGAGCCTCAGTTTGACTGGTTTTAAGGACATTACATCAAAGTTGTAACTGCCTGTATTGTGTTTTTCAACTTTAAATTTAAGTGTGGCTTGAAATCCAGACCTCCATGGGTTAATCAATTTGATTTTCATTGATACCTTTTGTGGGATTTTGTTGTCAGCACATTCAACTATGTAAAAATCAAAGTGTTTAATGAGAATATTTCATTCATTCAGAGCTAAGATGTGTTATTTTAGTGTTCCCTTTATTTTTTGACCAGTGTACTAAGATTTAGACTTAAGGCCAAGGCTGCAGGAACAAGAACAATGTCTTGGCCTTAAGGAGCAGCTGATGAGGTAGTTTATTGCAACCACCTTTAGCTTAGTAACATGGACAGAAAACACCAGACTTAACAACAGTCCCTTGTGAGAGTGTTGACCTTTAATATCTTCCAACATAATGTCGAATCTCACAGGTATGAACATTTTTAGTTTTAATTGTTTTAAAAAGTTAAGCTCAAGAGGAAAGATGGCCGGTATCAGTTCAGTCCAGTGAAGCTAGAACAATCAGGTCAGATCGGATTAGGCTTTAAAAGAGCAACAAGGAATAATGACACCCTGTGTTCCTTTTAGTCAAGAATAGCCTCATAAGTATGTTTTTACTGGAAGAATAACAAACAGCAAGAATTTTTATCACAAGAGCACAACAATGATAAAGTTTGGGTTTGTCCATGAGTTGCTCAGTGACATTCCCTCCAGCAGTACCACTTCAGACTCTCAGTGTAATATATAACTTCAGCTCTCCTCAAGCCTACATTAGGACTAGACAGAGGAGATGAATAAATACAGTGCTCAAACCTTCAGCAGGTAACATTGCAGTGAGAGATAGCATTCAGCTGCCTTGGAGTCAGTGCACACCTCCATAACAGAGTTACAGCAAAGTACTGTGTCTCATGGGCTGAAATAATTAATCAGCTGGGAATAATTAATGAACAAAGAAAATTTAAGCAATTACAAGGCCAAACAGTGGAGAAACGGCAGATATCTCTGGGGAAGAAAGACAGAAGTATGTATCCATAATTATCCATTTTAAACTTCAATGAGACAAGTGTTGTTACAGAATTTTTTTAAACATGTAACATTTCTAATTAAAGCCATTCTTTTTTTTGTACTCTCATAATCCTTGTGCGATGGCAGGGAGTGTTTCGTTTATTTGCTGATCAATCAGCAATGTGCATCACTCATTTAAAGTGGTGCACTCTCAGTGGAAAAGCTCAGTGTTGCTATATGGATTTACTTATAAATATGTGTAAAGTCTTAGCTACAATTCAAGCATTTCCGAACCAAACGATCTTATGTAAACAGCTATAATATTAGTAGAAGTATGTCAACATTTAGGTAAGTCTACACTGTGGTAGCATCACACTTTGTTTAATAGCCACAGTTACAGATTCTGTCAAATATACAAAGGGATAACCTAAAAAAGAAACATTTATGTTTCAACAAAAGTTAATCACAATGATTTCCTATTTTAAAAGATATATTTCAAGTATTTTAGTTTGGTTTGTTAAATCGAAGGAAGTAAAAAAAGGTTATTCGTTTATTTTCATATTTTACATTAAGCCAGGAAGTCATAATTTTTTTTATTGTTGTTTTAACTACGAAAACTATAAGCTATGTCAAGTAATGCTAATGTAAATGTTTTAAATGTTCAACATTAAATTCCTAGCCAACCACATCAACATTTATAAATATGTTCTGGACTGAAGCCAATCAAAACACAGATTGCCAGTTGAGCTCAGGAAAGAGTTAGAGCTGGGTTTTCAGGAACATATTGATCTCTTTGTCAATCATCATATGGCAAAATTAAATCATTCCCCCAATACTATAAAAACATCCTGTAAAGTTTTCCTACAAAGGAGCTTCAAACTCAATGTGAGTGTCCTACCATGTAGGGCAGAGGCACAGAGCAGGTTATCACAACTGACCATCATCCTTTGACACTACAGGTGCTCGCAGCATGCATGCTAGTTGTTACTCGTTTTTACAGCCTTAAAGCAGCAATAAGTAACATTTTCTAACGAGAGAGAGTGACAGTGTGCTGTAGCTGTGGGGTGCGGGGCACACAGAGGGCACCCAATGTTTACAACAGAGCTATGTTCAACATGTCCTGTAGAGGGAGCACCACTCAAAACTGACTGTGCTGCTTTAAGGGGACATAGGTTGCTGGTTGAAGCAATGTACATAGGATTAATTCAACAACTGAGGATTTTTGAGTAGACTTGTCACGATTAATTGTGATTAACCGAGTGCCCTCTCATTATTGAAAGTTCGCAGTGATTTAACTAAAACTAAATCTGTCTGAATAGCTACAGAAAAAAAATATTAAGACATTTTAACAACTCTGAGCATTTTATTTGATTTCATAGTTGCACAAAAATTGAGCAACCATTTTAAAGTGCATGCAGTTTCTTGTGAATTCTGCTTTGAATAACAAAGATGAATTTTTCTTGGGATGCAAAACCTTGTATTACAGAGACAGTATGTGGCTGTTCCAGAAGCAAAAAGACTCAGCAAGCCATCTGTGGTCACACTTGGAGATGATTCACAGGATAAGTCTGTGATATGAGCCTAAAATCTTTTCTTTGGATGATTTCCTGATGGGTTTTGCAATGGAGCATTTTTCCTACATTATGTTAATTGAGGTGAAGCCCAAACGGCTTAGCTAAGCTTAAAAGGACACAAAGGATATCTTCAGTCTGTAACATATTTGAAGCTTTTATCTGTGAAACTCCAAAAGTAAAATTCAAAACTTGCAACTAATTTGTGGCAGACTAAGAAAAGGTTAAATGAATTACTGTGACAACACTAATGAAAAAGAAACAGACATACTGGCTTATACCCCACTATTGTATATTGTATATCTGCTTTGCATTTCAGAAGTGCATGGAGATATAGGCCTCAGGTAAATCATATTTCAGTATCACCTTGTCATAAATCTGATACCCTAGCTGGCCAAACCTAATCTGGGGTTTAGCCAAGCTGCCCTAGATGTATTGAGATCTGTCAGAAAACTTCAACATGAGCTGGAATTCCCTAACCTGGCCAGCGAGATTCATAATGTGTAGCACTCTCCGTTGTGCACATTATCGATCTGGGGCTGCTTCCATCGAATTTGTTTGGGGAAAGGAAGGTCTTTCAGCAGAACTCTCCGAGCTGATTGGGTGAAGCGACGCTTAATGCCCGCCTACCAAAAGGTTGGTTTTAGCCAATCATGGGATCAAATTAAAACGTAAGCAGCAGACGTTATAAGAAACCCCAACAAGGTAAGCTAGTCAAGGTACTTGTTGTTGTTCTTACTTCAAAGATGAAATCGTGGATTCTTACAAATCATATGTGATAGCAGCAGCTCCTGTGCTGACATGTTTAGGTTGGTTTGGCTGTGGGCTCGTCAGCTCTTGTTTTCGTTGCACCGGTATGTCCCGCCTTAATCCACAATACTGCAAAGTGATTGGCCAGAACCGTTTTTGTTCGGGCACAAGCGACTGAAGACGGAGCAGCACAAGATGTGTTCTTGTGTGTTTGTGAACGCACAAATACTCTAAGAATTCATCTTGCAGGCAAGGTTAGGAATTCCTCATGCCATGTAACATGTATGCTCCACTGCTATGGAATTTTACTCAATGGTTCCAGCAGTGACCCAGTATCATTTCTTATTGTCATGATAGGCTATGCAGATGCTGTCTGGATCAGTGCTGATTTACCCACCTAAACATGCAGAATTGGATTAGCTCCAGTTTCACTCGGAGCTGACTTCTCTCTGTTTTTTGTTGGTGGTACAGTCTTGTTAGAATATTGCTATGTTGATTCAATTTAAAAGTGCCACAGTTGTGGCGTGTGGGTTAATTGTTGGAGTTTGACCAGCAATTGGCCAGACGTTACTGTTATGTAACGTCTGGCCAAGCTAACATAGTTGGCATTGTTTAATGCAAACCGGCGGGCTTGTGAGCTGCCCAACGTTATACTCATTCAGGGCATTATTTGTTCCATAAAAATGTAAAATTCAAAACAGATAACTGCTGCTTGAAGGTAGAGAGGAGTGTGGCTCATCGTACATGTTGTTTTGGTCTATAGTGCTCAACAGCCACCTAGTAGTGAAATATCGCTAATTGCTCCTTTAAAACTAAAAAATATATATGTACATGTAGGATAATGACACCGTAGCAGAAGGAACATACCCCAGCAGATGAATTCTGCATCCGTCACCCAAATACACACAAACACACGCTACTCATCAGATCAGTCATATCAGAAGCAACACACTTTAAAGACGTGGCTGTCACTACATGCATGCTGAGTACGAGAGACAGCTGCTAAGTTAACAAACTGATGCAATCAACCTTCCCCTGTCAGAACATATCCAAACATTAGCATTGCATAAACATTGCATTTAATGAAACTGACAGAAAATAATTTAATGAGAACTTAAAAAACAGCTTTTAAAAACATCTATGACCTATAATGCTACTCCAAAAACATATTCTAAAGCCAGTCCTGATGCAATAAACAAGAAAGTTTGACAGCTTCAAAAGTTATACTAAAAGCTGCTACATACAGCATCCCCCCCACCCCAAAAATAACTCTGGCTCCATAATGCACCTAACCAGGACGGTTTGATTACAACAGCATCAATCGGATGATTTTAAAACACCTGAGTTATGTTCAGCACATTGCAAAAATTACATCTCAAGCTAAGCTTATGTCTGGTTAAAACATACTAAAAGTTAAAAGGGGCCCTTTAATGTATTACCATGAATGATACACGGCATTATCTGAGTTGAGGCAATTCTGTATGAAAAGCATCTTGGCTCCAATAAACATCGACCAAACTTGGTCTAAGCGGAGAGCTGCTCATGTGAATTAATACTCTGAGTTGGAAAGGCTCATCTGGGAAGCAAACAGAAAAAAATTATCATGATCAGAAGGTTTTTTTTTTATTTTAAAAAATATGTCTAGTTGCTGGGCTTGATGAATATTAATTGTGACCACTAATGTCCTTGTGCAAGAAGCTTAACCAATATTTCCAGTAAAATATGTTGAATGAATGCAAGATTATGCTGAGGATCATGGCATTGAACAAAAGGCTGCAGCCACAGATGTGCGCCACTCTTATCCGTGGTATTAATCCGTTGACTGAATTAATAACTAAAAAGCAACATTATTTCAGATGTGTTCCAGTAGTGTGGTTACTCTGCACCATGATTTCATAACTGCAACAATAAGTGTTTGCTCGATAAAACCTGCTTCTCATAATTATGGAAATAAACAAAAATGTTCAATCGCTTTTACAGCCATGGGGATGTATGGAAGGGATAGGATAAATATTTCAGTTTGTTTGCTTTAAATAGAGTGCCATTTTAACAGATGAGAGCCTAAACAAATCTGACATATAAAACACACATTCCTTTCACAGCATCTCTCTATTGATCTATCTCCCTCCCACCTGTAATACCACCCTTCCAAAGCGTGTGCGATTTCTTTCTCCTTTGAGTGCTGCAGTGCCTGTTCGTGATTTGGCATATGAGGGCGACTGCTGCCGCTGCTGCTGCTGCTGCAGCCACTTCATGATTTAATCAGGACGAGACACACAGTGACTTTGTCTTTGTTTATCCGTTTGATCTATTTTCCTACCTGTGCCTCCCTCTTCGACTCCATCATACATCAGCCCCCCCAACGTTTATTTGTATTGTTGCCCCATAGAGAAACTTTATCTGTATGGTTTAGAGCTGACGACAGATCTATTATCTGTGCCGTTTCATAAATAGTGCATGCAACTGAAATCTCAGTCACTGTACACATGGTCAAACGCATGCGTTAATGCACATTTTTATGCATGAAAAAGTATTAAACAGCAAAAAATAAACTAAATTATGCTGTTGTAATAACTGATTGTATTTAACTAAACTTGAGAAGTTTTAAAAGTTGAAGTCATGAAATCTTTTTGTCACCGTCTCATACACGATGCTTTATTGGATCAGCTGGAGGGACAAAGGTATCTTTCATTGAATAATGTTTCACACATTTGCAATAAGATATTTCATATGAGACTTAAGATATGAAGTGTTTCACTCCTATGTTAAATGTGTCTTTGTTTAATCAAAATCCTGATATCTCATGCTCAATCAGTGCTGTGCGCTGATGCAACTACGCCATCTGCATCGCATTTTCTTCAAATGTGCAAAAATCTGAATTTTAAATCTAGCAATGTGATTGATGAGCAGTATTCATGAATTCAAGGCTATTCTTCCAAACTTCCATACAATTATTATGAATATATGCAGATTGATCTCTGAGAATTAAATATACTGTGTTCCAAGGAAGCATGAATATCAAATGTCAGCAAATTATGTTTTCAAGCTCATTTTCCATTTGCATTTCAGGAAAATAAAACATTTAGCCAAGGAAAGACAAGTGGAGTACAGTAATTCTGAGAAGATGATAGAAAAGAGGCAGTGTATTTAAATATTCCTGAGCTCTTTTCTGTTCGGCATTTATTGAGTGGTAAAGTCTCTTTCTAAAGTAAAAATTACTATTGAAAACTATTCTAAATGCACTTACATTTTACATCATATTAAGTTTCTTGTAACTTTAATAGTCATTTGTGGTTTGCTAACTTTGCATGGTATAATCACCATAGTCGATGTGTAGACTTGGTTTCCAGCAAATGAAACTGTATAAGGGAACAAAGAATACTTGAAAAAAAGTATATGAAGTATATGAAAATCAAAACCTTGTAGAGCACAGTGGTATTATAAACTGAAAAGACGTACAATTCAAACTAAAATACAGTATTGCTGTTTAATATTATGGGCAAGGTAGATTAATTTTTTTATTTAATTGACCTCAAATGGTTTTAAGTTGGTTAAAAACTGCACTTTGGTCATGTCTCCAGTCAGAAACAAAAATATGAAGCAAATAAACAGCTCATAAACATATATGTCATGGCAGAAAACTTAAAACTTAAATAAACTAACATTCCCAAAGCAGCACCAAATGTATCTTTTTTTTAACATGTAAATCTTAAAAGCAAAAATCTGTGCTATTATTTTATGAATGAATTAAGAAGGCCATTCTGTGCCCATAATATGGAGGGTATGCAAATAACTTTCAACCACACTTTAAAGAAAATAAGGTTCCACATTTATTGTATTCATAAAGAGGCTTCACAAATCAAGTTGTTAAAAAAATAGATCATTGCTGGTTAGATTAACCTAAATTCTATACTTTGTACAATTGTCACTGTTGGTCTTAAGATAATGTGATTCTGTTGCTAAAAGAAAACATTCAAAATGCTCAGTAGGTTTTCCAGAAAAAGAATAAATGTTTGGTACACGTCAAGTCAATCAATCTTTGTTCAGCATAGAACAATCCAGTCTGCATTTGTAGTATGTTAGTATTCTTAAAAAAATCCCTGGAATATTATCCTTAAATTTAAAAGACTCCTTTAATTTAGAGAAAATATTCTTGTCTATTGGCTCGAGATCAGGGTAAGCGACAAGAAACCACTTTGAGATCAACTTGCCCATTTTTTTCAAATGCAAAGTTACACCCAAAGACAATGGTAACCTGCAACCAACCATGTTGCAGTAATTAAGTTCAATAGCTAAAATTTTATGTTTGCTTGTTAGTCATGTTAATGTGAAAGCTAGTGTTAGCATTGTAGCACAGCTAGTTAATACTGGAAGTTGGAAAAGCTGCATGTTGAACACGCCCCACAATCCAAATGGATTGAAATATATTCATAGATTGTTGCGTGTGTGCGCAGTATATATATATATATATATATATATATATATATATATATATATATATATATATATATATATATATATATATATATATATATATATATATATATACACTATATATACACACTAAAATAAATAATTCTAATTGAAGGGAGCAATTGGGATTAATAACATCACATTAACACCATGATCAGATCTGAGACTGCACAATAACAGTGAAAATTTTAATACATTGGTAAACAGAAACTTACCACATACACACACAAAAGGCTTGGAACATCAAAGCCATTTCTCTGTGTTTTCATCATGTGGAGAGCCAGCTGCTATCTTACTGCACAACTACTGCTGTATGTTCATTGAGAGCTCAGGCTTGAAATATTCAACAAACTGGGGAGGATAGTAAGACAACTGTGTCCTTCAACACAAATACATCTAAAACAAGTAATCTTGATGGGATTTCCACAGAGAGTTGAGTTGTTTAGGGGCCCAGTAAGAAAAAAATATCTTTCATGCTAAGACTGAAAAATTATTTAAGACTGAATCACTACAAACAAATACTAAAAGAATACTGGTATGAAGATTCATTCTACAAATGTTTCGTGCAATGCAAGAAAACAGTTAAAATAAAACGCTGTGTTAATTTTGTTAAATCAGTTAATTAAATGGATCTTGAGATATTATATCTGTCATGAGCTTACTAAAAATATAAAATAGTAGACTACCATTCAACAATTTCATTGTTGTTCCTATGGCTGATCCACATGTATAAAGTGTATTTTTTATTTAATTAGATGGAAAAAAAAAACACAAGGCAAGATGTTTATTCTCTTTTATAGCAACTGTAGCCATGTATTCAACATTTTATCAAATATATAGAAGGATTGAGCAGTAAAATGGGCAATTAAAAAAATAACTATGTGAGGCTTTGTTCAAACCCCAAAAAGCTTAAGGTATAGTTGGGATGGTTAGTTGGTTTAAAGGAGTAATAAGCGATTTTTCACCATTAGGTGTAGCTTGAGCACTGTCTGTACACCAAAACAAGACGTGTATCAAGCCACGCCTCTATGTCCGCTCCAGCACTTGGCACCCATTCTCCCTTCTCACCCATCGGCTCATATGCGCATATTTGCAAAGGATAAAAACACAGTAAAACAGCATGACCTTACAGAGGAACATGTCTAATGAAGAAGTAACTCATAACTTTATAATGCTGTTAGAGAACATTTTGATCCAATGGGTGTGCTCTCTCTGCCATTTTGTGATTGGCATGGCATTTTATAGGCAGGGAAGGGGCAGCATGCATGTACGTGCATGCGCGGCCGGCCCAGCTATATAGACAAGTGATTGGAGAACAACACAGAGGGTTAAATGTGACATTTAACCATAGTCCATCTAAAAAGTTACCTTTAGTTCTTCACAAAACTATTTTTATTTCTATGTAAAATACATTTTGCTTATTGCTACTTTAATGAGAGCACAAATAAATATGCTGCATTCATATTTAAAGAAATTCAACACAAGTGTTATTTTCTGCTTAACAGCAATGTTGCTGAATTAATAGAATGAATATTGTTTTTGAATGAATGCCAGTGATCATTTTGTGAAAAAATTTACTAGGTAATAATTTTTATATAGCTTTTTGGTGTAAATGCAACCTGGTGTAACAGAAAAGCCAGACGCATGTCACTTTGAAAACAACAGTGCTGTGGTGAAACATAAAGCTGGAAGAATCATCCTTTGGTAAACTTGAGGGATAGAGAAGGTAGTCCAAGTTGATGGGAAGGTGGATAGCGATATAAAGGGTAATTTTGGTAGAACAAAATGTTATAGGACACCTAAGGGTTGAGACTGAGGAGGACCTTCCAGCAGGACAATAATGGTAAAACTTCAGCTACAGTTGTAATGAAATGGTTTCGATCATAACACACTTGTATCTCACAGTGGCCCAGTCATAAGCCAGACCTAAATCCAGGAGGCAATCTGTTGCAAAACCTGAAAAATTATTATGTTCCCACATTTTTCATTCAATCAGGCTGAGCTTCAGCTATTTTCAAAAGGAGACTGGAGAAAATACACAGGCTCATGATAATTAAAGCTGGTAAAGACATTTTTTTGTAAACCCTCAATTATTTTTCCTTCCACTCAATGATTATGAACTTTATTTTTGTGCATCCAATAAAACTAAGTAAAAAATGTTGAAGTTTGTGCTTTTAACGTGGCAAAATTCATAAAGGTTTGAGATTAGAGGATCTTTGCACAGCACTGTATAGCTTCAAAATGTACAACTCTCTCTCTTTTACACACATTGAATGTAAAGTTATTTCAGATTTAGCACATATTACTAGAACGCTTTCTTCTTGCCAAGGGGCTTGTCATGATGAACAGTGTTTGCATAGTTGGAGACCATCATTAGCTACCTGGTAAGTGTTCAGAGTGCTGAGAGCCCGTGTCCTGGCATCTCACCTGCTATTTGAGAAGGAATATCCTCGGGTGAAAACCACCTCAGCCTCCTCCTCCATTCAAGCAGAAATCTATTCATCAGCGATATAATGAGGCATGGCCAAATCTGCTGTACAGGTGGACCACTGTGCATATACACATGCAAGCCTGGAGGCTTTGGAGGGTCACATTAATTTCTATGGAGGACATGGAAAAATCTACTGTTTGGCCGCATTTGAAAATGTTTTATGGCTACTCTGTATTTTATGGGAATGGGACTTAAAAAGAAAAGAGCTGGATGATTGGAAAAGCATTAATCATATTCTGGAATGAAACATCTGGCATGAAAGAGGCTCAAAAGACCAAAATAAAGACGTGAGAGGACTACCAGCTCTATTTGACCTCATAAGTATACAGAATAAAACAGCATATTTTTTATTAATCTGTGAGTTTGAATTATTGAATGGAAAGCAGGAATGAAATAGGGTCGCAACTGTCACCATTTCATAAAAAATCTGTCAAAAATAGTAATTTGAAACTTCCCACTAGTGTGCAAGATAATTTGTATCAGTGGGCCAGGATGAGAATATCATATTTCCAGAGCAAAGCCCTCACTCTTAAACAGGTGCTTGTGAAAACTCACTTTTTTCATCTCCCTAGATTTTCTAGCTTAAATATAGCAAAAAGTTACTGAATCACCAAATTTGCATTCCTGAAATGTAAACCTACACAAGCCAAATTATGGAAATTGGCTGACTATTAAAAGAGAGTTTGGAAATCCAATAAACTGTACGACAGAACACACCATCTAAACAAAAGAATAACGAAATTTGCAACCCCTTCAGGAAGGTAGATCACCATAGATAAATGATGTAGGATATTGCCAGTCATGTCAAGAAGAGTCAAACCAAATGTTTAGCTTGTAAATTGGAAACATGCAGAGAAACACCAGGGAAGGAGGACATCAAGGATTCAGGACAGAAAAGTCAAATCAATGCGCTTGTGAAAAAAATGCAATACAAAAGTAATAAAGAAATGGGTTGAAATAGGAGTCAATGATGGTACTAAACCTAAAAAAAAACATCAGCAAAAGAAAATGTGATTTAGAAAGCTGGGGTCAAGGGAAGCAGTTGTGGAATGTGGATGATTGGGAAAAGCAGGATTCAGTGATCAATTTCAATAGCTTTATTGGTCATGGAGATGATCAAGAAAACTACCGTTGTTGAAGATATGTGCAGGTATGCCAGGTAAAACTTGGTATAAAGGATTGCAGCAAAATCAACAACAAATGACTGTCCACAGTCACTACATGCTCATCAAGGAGGAAGGTATGATGCAAGCCAATGCCCTGTACTTGTATAGTGCCTTTACCAAGTCCAAGGATGACGATGGAGACGGACGGACAAACTCCTACCTCCTGAGCAACTGTTGCCTTCCCAATATATTGGGTTTCTTAAGATAGAAAACTTTTAACCAATCTGTCTGTTTAAATAAAATAACATTTTAATTATTTCAATTATTTCATTAAATAAAATTGACTTTGTATAGTACCTTGAGATGAAGTGTTGTGAATCGGCACTGTATAAATAAACTGAAAATAAATAATACTGATTTAAAATAAAGGAGCAACAAAAACAGAAGTCATTGACTTTACAGAAAATACACAGATGGGCACTAAAACTATATTTTCTTTGCTACTACTTCTGTATTTACGTCACTTTAATTTGGCTCAGAATTGGGGGCATCCCGGCAAACACGAGACAGTTGGCTTCCCTAGTCCCTGCCCCAGCAACATTTGTGCTTGATTGCTCACTCTTCTTTACAATTTATTGCAGCAATTCGGAACACTTTTGTTATTGTTTTAAGCCTGGCTAAAGCCAGGTATTTTGAAGAGCTTTTATTCTGGGAGTTTTTCCTGAGGCTTTTATATTGTTTATACTGATATTGGAATTATATCGTAGGGACCGAAGTTAAGAAATGTATCACTATATGAAGTTGGGCCATATCGTCCAGCCCTATGCTTAAATGAAGACTTGTTGTGATACGGCCCTTATTTTAACACATTTTGCGGCTCTCCTGAACATCAACGAGGGATGCAAACATTGGTGTTGCCAAGTCAGCTTAATATAAGCAACTTTTGGCTTATTTTTTAAGTCACATGTAAATTGTGTGTGCGCCGCAGGTTGCATTTTTTGCATGTGTGCTTCTGTGCTTGTTTGTCTCTCTTGTTGTGTCTCTGCTCTGTCTTCTGTAACCCCCAGTCGGTCGAGGCAGATTACCGTTCATACTGAGCCCGGTTCTGCTGGAGGTTTTTCCTTTCCGTTAATGGGTGGTTTTTCTTTCCACTGTCGCTTCATGCCTGCTCAGTATGAGGGATTGCTGTAAAGCCATGGACAATGCAGACGACTCTCCCTGTGGCTCTACGCTTCTCCAGGATTGAATGCTGCTTGTCTTGACTTTGAAGCAATCAACTGGTTCCCTTGTATATGAATTTTTTTGACCAATCTGTATAATATGATTGAACTTGACTTTGTAAAGTGCCTTGAGATGACATGTTTCATGAACTGGGGCTATATAAATAAATTGAAATGAATTTATTTGGTCTTGTTTTTGAACCTCAAGTTGCTTATTTGGGATTGGCTTTTTTACCCGACCGACACCTTTTCCTGGCTATCATGCTGCGCAACAAGTTCTTAACAGACCTGCCCGCGCAGCTGCTTTGTAACAGGCAGCCGTCCATATACACACACACCTCACCTTGCACCAAAGTGTTTCTGATCTGTCCAACTGTGCTGTGTTTTGAGCCCCAGGGCTCTTTGCCCTCCTACTCTCCCCTCCTCACAGAGCCCAGGGTTATTGCCAGTGGCCAGCTCTCAGAATGTGTATGCATGTGTTTAATTGTCTTCATGCATGTTACAAAAGGTCCCAAATAAAAATTACTTTTTTTTTTAAATCAATTTTTCTACTGTAAGCCTTTTAATTGTTATCACAAGTTACAGCCTGCTGTCAGTTTTCATCCATATCCATCTAATACTAGCAGTGACAGTAAGCAAGGAGAAGTCTAGAAGCTAAAATTGGTGAGTGTTGTAGCTTAGCTGAGCCAAATAATCTGGTATTTGGAAAGCTATTTGCACCAACACCCCTTTGGAGATGTAATTCTTCAGGGCGATAATGCATGTTGCCCTTAGGTAAAGAGAGTTAAACCATTACTTTGAGAAAACTATCGAATTAATGGCATTACCAGTTAGGTCGCAAGCCGATCAATACGGCAACACTGAACAAGAACATTGGAAACTGACTGTTATAGAAAATAGTTTTTCCAATGCCTTAATAAATTAAGTGCTCAGACAGTTGTTGCAACAGTGTGCCATATTTTTTTTTTTTTTTTTTTTTTTTTTGAGGAATTACGTCTTCTGTTAAGCAGATCTGAAAATGTGTTACTTTCAAAATAATGTTATATAATGTTAAACAACTGACTATAGGAGTGATAATCAAAATACTAGAAAGTTGAAAAATGAAGAACATTGTACAAAAACATTCATAGTTTTGATTTAGGGCTCGTTCTGTCAGGTTGATACCTCAGCTCTACCTGTTATTTTCTATTAAAAGCATTCATATAGTTAGAGAAGATGCAATTTAGGTTAGCCATTAAGGCTAAAACCCAATTCAATTGTAAAACATGCCCTAATTAAGACATTCTGTGATTTCTTCATTGTTACATTTTTTTGGCCCATTTCCAGTTTTTGAGACTTATCAACATTGTATGTGTATAATGTAGGCTGATATACAGGTGCTATTTGTTCACATGTAATGACCATATGTTATTTGATCAGGTGAACCGCCAGCAGAGCAGGATAAAGTAACCAAAGATAAGTAACACTGCAAGAGTGTCTTCAAAAGGACAATCACTAAAGCTCTTCATGAGAATGTCAGAAAGGAAAGAAAAATCATTCAGCGATTTTATTCTGAAAATTGATCTTCAAAGAGCATCTTTTCACACATGGAGACCCCCGGTCACTATTGTATCATAGGTTCTTTGTGTCAAGCAGAGCTCCATGAGTGCTTTTAAGAGCTTTTCTGTCTCTACTGTCCATTCTCAGGCAGTGAGACAAAAATGCAAAGGTTATTTTCTTTGTAAATTGTAACTGAAAATCCAGGGACTTAACATTTTTAACGTTACTGCCAATTGTCTGTTGTTTCATTGGAGGGGAGGGGGGGGGGGTGCATTTCTGATCGGTTAAGATCTTTTTCCAAACCATTTCTCCTGAAATAAGATTCCTAAAAAAGAATCAGCTTCAGAAAGGTGAAGGTGACAGAATTATTTAACACATTTGAAACCCAGTGCATCCACTTCACAGCAAACTCCAACTGTACAGAGAATGACACAAAAACCTCAAATCTCAGAACTCCTGCAGAGATGATCTAAACATAATTTGTTGATGCCACATATGATGCCCTGACCTAATTAGAGACCCACAAATTAGGCTGAAAAGTCCAGCTAATCATATTAGCTCTTTTTTGGGACCATGTTTCCCTCTTTTCCTGTTTAGTTCTTAAGTAACAATTGAAATTCCTAGTTGTGTGCTCAATGCAACGCACAGTAAGTGGTATAATACAGCAGAAATAGGGTAAACTTATTTGTCAGCGTAGCTTTTTTGAACTATTTATTAGGCTGACCACCTCTCTAAGGACAAAAAACACTTTTTCCATAAATTTTTTTAATAAATACAGTTTATTAAAAAAAGATTCTCCAAATTATTTGGAAATGACATAATTATCTAAAGAAATAAAGCAACTGACAGAAACTGGTTGGTAAGAGTTAGAAATAATGTTTTGTTTAAAAACAGCCAGTTTTCATCCTGTCAGAATTTATTCAGCTCAGTAAACAATGGACCTAAATCTATGAGCTTGTATTGAACCTCTGACATTTATAGTGGGCCTTTTTATACAGATTCTATGAAAGACAAATAGCAGTAAACTCAACCAATCGTATTTCTCACCATTTCTCATCACAACAGCCACAGTAAGGAGAAGCCTGTTGTGCTATTCTCAGTACTAACCTTTAATTCAAACTTGGATGATATTTTTTTCCAACAACAGTACTGAATTTAGAGCAGAAAAAAACAGCTTTTTGAGAGGCTTTTTAGTTCATCTACACATACTGATGATGGGTCAAGTGAAACGGATAAGCTTTTTTGATACACTTTTTTCTTGGTTCTGAGAAGTTCAGGGCAGGTGACACTTTTTTTCTGATTAATAAACTTGATTTAACATCTTGAGTTATGTTGTCCGGTAGTTTCAATGAGCAGCCTGGTTGGTCTGCAAGGAAACAGCTGCTAGGCCAGAGGACAACTGAGAGACTCACTAAGACGTTCGTGGTTTACACTGTACAGTGACAGGACATCATTTTTTTTTTTTAGGTGGACAGAAGGACAAAACAACTTTTTCTATTTTTCAATTTCCTCTTAAAGCCATGCTACGTTTATTTTGCTCCCTTCATCTCTTTCCCTGAGCTTTTCACACCCTTTATTTCAGACAGTAATCAATAACCTTTCTCAAATCACCCAGCTTCTGGTTAAATGGAGCTTTTTTTAAAAATGATTGCTATCATAGCCTCTGGGTAAACCTAATTCCTGATACTTGTTTTTATACCAACTGAATCTTTTTGTTGTACCACCAGTTTGATTATTAAAATCTATTTTTATTTTCATGTTCAAAGACACAAAAGCTGTTTAAGAAGTTTAAAAACTTTGTTTTATTTTTAGCATCAATACATTAGAAATGTATTCAAATATGAATCAAATTATGATGACCAAAACAAAGCACTAAGTTTATGTAGCAATAGTTTAAATGTTTAAATAAAATGTGACATATTACAAACTGCCCTGAAATATGTTACACATAGAATTATTAACAAGTCTGATCAAAACTGAGTAAACTTGCTAACATTAGCTTAACGCTTCAGAAAACTGCCTCAGCAAAGCAGCAGCAGAACAATCAAGACATATGCTTAGTAAAGACTGCTGTATGTTTAGTCATCTCTTTAGATAAGACTGCTGATTTTAGGTGACATTTTAGAACATTATGGTAAACTTGACCTACAGCTTGGACAACTTTTAAGGCAATCCAGGATCTGCGGTTTGGACAAAACATTCTTTGCTGTCCAGAAATTTACATACATCTGTAATGTCACTTGTGGGGGAGTTTAGTTGCTCAAAAAAAGTCTGGGGATATTGGGATATCACTATAACGGATATTAATGATATTGCACACATCATTGCAGGTGTGTTATGGAGTCATGTGACAAAATTAAAAACTCAACTTCTAGTTCAAATTAATGTTGCAGCAAAATCCTTTGAGAAAACGCTTTGTTTTATTCAGGCAGGTTCACTAGGTTTATGATTTTTATTGGGTTTACTGGGTTTTTATCTAAATGCACAGCAGCAAAGGGGGTAAAGAGTAAAGACCTGCAAGCAAGCATGTAAATAATGAAGCTTTCATTAAATAAATCTATGTTACAAATGGTTTATGTAATGAGGGAAATGTTTTAAAACACTTTCATCCGGCTTTATGGATACACACAATGTTCTTCTGAGTAAAACTCAAGGTAAACAGAAAATGGGCAATACTCCACAGGGCACCTTTAAGTGTTCAACATTATGTTTTCAAGCCTCATCTTATGTTTCCTGCACAGTAAATTATTTAGTATTTTCCCGAAGAAAAAAGGGCAAATGAGCAAACAAGGGACCAATGTGAATCCACTGTTAATTTCTAAATTCCATCCCTAGTCAGCAAAACTTAATATAAGTTGATTTGATTCATATCTCACATGCTTATGAGGATATATGATGTGCAAAGCAATAAATGAGCAAACAAAATGTCTCAGAAGCAAGATGCAGCAATGTAAACAGTACATATGTATATATATATATATATAAAAAAAAAACGATTTTGGCTTCAAACACAGTAACAGTGCAAGAATAAGGAATATGCAATTAGTCTGCTTCTTCCAATTTTTATATTTCCGACACCACCAATTTCCAGCTAGTGAAATAGCCTCTCTGTAGCTACATAACCTTACAAACAG
This sequence comes from Fundulus heteroclitus, assembly GCF_011125445.2. Classification (NCBI taxonomy): domain Eukaryota; kingdom Metazoa; phylum Chordata; class Actinopteri; order Cyprinodontiformes; family Fundulidae; genus Fundulus; species Fundulus heteroclitus. The sequence continues at coordinate 518,347 of NW_023397165.1, read as the reverse complement.
TATTTTTTTGGTTGCCAAAATAGTTATATAAGCATATATAATTTGTATATCTTGTGTATAGATATTATCCAGTAATAGTAGGAAAAAGTGAGTCTGGTGGTTTCTATTTATCTATACAAACCTACTTTTCTAACTGTAATGCATTATTCAGTATGGTAGAAGCTAAACACAGGTGTTTTGCTGATAGTGAAACCCTTTGTATACATACGAGTAACATTATTGAATGACTGTTTCCTGATTGAACACTACAGAAATTATCTGAACAACATGCACTGAACAAGAAACGTCATTTTAATTCACATTGGGTCCTGGCACTTTGCCCAGATTTGAGTTCTGGATCTGCTGGCAGGGAAGTCTGTGGTTCACACCAGCAGGGGAGTGGCACCATGAGGCCTGGTTTCAACAGAAGAGGTTCAATGGCAGTCAATGACTGGGCTTTAGATGCTCATGGTTTGGTAGATCAAAGATGTGCAGCTAAAAAGGCTCTGTGAGCTCTCTGCAGGAGAGGTGATGGGTTGGGAGAAGGATTCTCAGAAAGGCATCGCAAGTTATAATCAATGAAAAATTAGAGTGGCTTTAAATCAGAAATGGAAGCTGTGGATATTCCCATGACGCAACATTTTTTTTATTACTCCAGCCGGACTATCTGCATATGCCTCATTAATTTAAGGCTCAAACTTACCTGAACCAAATTTTTATCTTTGTGGAGTAGACAACATGCTGTGCTTGACTACACTTTTTTCATATTTTGGTAAATTACAACCCGCAACCTCAATGTACAGTTAGATTCAATACATTAGAATAATATAAAAAAGGTTTATTTATGTCAGTAACACAATTCACCAAGTGAAACATATAGATTAATTACTCTCAGGCTGATGTTTTAAAGCTTTTATTTCTGGTAATTATGAATTTCCACATGCAGCTAATGAAAACATATCTTTTAAGTTAAGAATATTTCATGAAACCAATAGAAAAAAACAACCTTTTAATAATGTAATAATAAATGTGGGTGTAGAGAAAAGTATGTTTAACACCTTAAAAGGTGGTTTTCAAAAGTTATTTTTTAAACTGAAAAAGGAGCATCATCAGAACACATCTAATTTCTAACTGAATGTTAAGAAAGATCTGAATTAACATGTAATTTACAGATGGAAAAAAAGTTTTTCTCTACAAAAATATCTAAAAAGGTTTACTACATTGGTAATAATATTGTGTCACATTTAACAGTTAGTGATACAGAGCTTGGGGGCACACATACCTACTCTGTTCGTTGTTCGGCTAAATAAATACATGCAGGCTGTCAGGCAGAGCAGCACCTCCCACATGCATAAATCTGACAAATGTCAGCAGTAGTTTATTGCTTCCATGTTGCCAGGTGGCTCTGCTTTCCAGGAGATTTTGAATACGCACGTTTTATTTTGGTTGGCGATTTTCATGGGGGTTTGTTTCAGGGTTGTTTTTGTATTTTTATCTCTTTCCAGAATAATTGGTTTAGAAAATTAGTTTGTCCACAGCCCAAGCTTAATTGGAATTAAACACAAATGGAACTGTGCACCTGTCTTGCTCTTAGATAAACAGAGTCTATAAATGTCTACCCAAGGTAATAGCATTAAAAAATGCGTGTGTGTGTAGGTAAATCTGCAGACTGATGTATGGTAGTGCCATCATGTGTGCTGCTGTCGACTTTAAGGCCCTATGTGTGCACATCTGTCAAAATTAACCCATTCCACTAAAGGTCAGCTCAAACATGGAATTAGCATTAGGACACAGGATATCATCTCCTAATTTTCCCTTGTGCCCTCTAATGGGTGTCCTGATATATAGGCCTTGAAAGTATCAGCAACAAACCACAAAGTCAATGAGCGTAGAGTTGTTATTCAGGAAAAGCTGTGACAAATTAATCACAGCAGATGTTCACATTTATTTCTGATGTCCCTTCCTTCTTGAAAATCTCTAATTAACACTGTTGATCCCTCTGTGTTGCCAAATTAAATCAGGGAGGATCTAAAGGATGATTCCCAGACGGTTATTGATAATGGGTTTCAATTATTTGAGTACTCTTGAAGCATCAATCCTGCCTCAGTGGCAAGCACCTGTTTCAGTAATTAAGCATCTTGTGCTCTCAGTCGGAGGCATGGCTTCCCTGCGGCTTGTGTTAAATAAATACTTCCTGTTCAAAATTTCATTCAGACGCCAAAAACTCGACACTTGATCTAAAGACACGACGTTTAGAGACTAAACGTTTAAGTAGAATTTGAAAAAAATTGCTTAATGTGTCTACTGTGGTGTATATACAGTGGAAATCATATACATACACTAGACTAGATAAAGAAAAGATTAATTTTCTCATTGCTGGATTAAACCTTTTCTGTTTAAGTGCAGTTAGCATTAGTTTTGGTTCTCCTAAATGCCAGAATAAAGTGGTTGCTTTAAATTCAGTAGTTTACATGCAAAACAATCACTTTGACTTTAAGCTATGAGGGCAAGTCAGATGATTAAGTCATGGCTTTCTAATCATCTGATTGGTCATTCACAACATTCTAGTTAAATTAATGTAGCTTTGGATGTAATTGAAGGCTACACCTCTAACACATTGCATCCTTTTGTGACATTATGGGACAAACAGGTAAGAGAATTGTAGACGTCAAAGAGTCTGGTTCATGCTTTTGGTAAAATTCCCCACATGATTGAAGGTGCCATGTTCATCTGCTCAGACTATTAAAAGCGAGATTAAACACAGCATGAGAATGTCTACCCGATATAACATTTAGGATGGTGAAATTAACTTGTTTTGGTGTGAAATTTGTCAATCAGCTACTGAATCAGAGCAAAAGACCATGTGGAGATGGAGGCTGAAGCTGTTTTTTTTTTTTTTTTTTTTTCCGAGTCATGGGGACATGTCTGGATTGTGGGACCAGAAAACAGTGTTATCTTTATCAACAGAGCATGTGCACAGACAATTAATCTATATCTATATAGAAAGTTATTTTGACTAGTAGAGTCAGCTGTTTTCATATCATTTTATGAAAAACATGTTTATTCTGATCAAATACATAATAATTTTAACAAATATTCCTGTGAGATAAAATTTGTTAACAGTGATAAAAAAAAATTCTTTTTACAAAAATCGGTTTTCTACAGAGCAATTTAAGAATGGAATAAACTGCCACAAAACATCAGATAATTAAATACAATTTATTTTAAAAGAGCACTGAATTCTGTTTTTAAACGAGCACTTAATTCTGTTTTTAAACTACGGTTTATGTGTGTAGTTTAAAATGTGATGTTTGACTAATGTGCATATTATGTCAATGTTAAGATTGTTTTATAGTCTGTATTAATACTCTTTTGTATTTTATTAATTGGACCCCAGAAACTACTTTTAGTGGAAACTAATGGGGATCCTAATAGATAAACGAACAAATAATTGAATTCAAAGGAAAACCATTCAGCGACACGTCTATTTTTACATCCAGGGATCTATGTCATCATGAAGCGGAGAACAATGTTGTGCTATTGTGTTGCAAATATGGAAATAAATCAACCACCCCTCTACCTGTAAAATAAAAGCATTGTTATCACACTATTGTAAAACAAAATATAAAAATCATAATGGATGGAGCTGTGCAGTACATGCTGCCATGGAAAATCTTATGTATGAGTGTTCAGTTCAAGGCATCTATACCAAAAAAACCTGAAAACAGAAAAGGATGGCTAAGCATCTGCTGTTGTGGGGTCACAAGGGGCTTTAAACTTCTCGCACCACACTGGTTGTGATTTTTTATTTATTTATTTATTTATTTTTTATAAACGGACCAACACATTAAGCTGCTTTTTGACTATAATTTCTGATCTATGCAGTTTTTCATCTGTGTTTTCGAAAGTTGTAGCCCCATTATGCTGTTGGGCAGACCAAAGAAAGTAAAATTGTTGGGTGAATTCTTTAAGAACTGATTTTGCCCATGTGACAGAAAAATAGAAGACCATTTTTGCAACTGCTAATGGAACAAAAACCCCTTTATGAGTTACAAAGAAGTATTAAAATATCAAAATCTGTTTACGACTGCTGGTTTTGGCAGATGATTTTTCTAAAAACAAAGCAGATTTAATCAGTGCAAAAGACTTTATTCAATGCAATAAAAGGAAACTTTGCTGCACATTGATGTGCTGATAGGCATGCGTAACAAGTTTTTCCACAGTCAAATGCCATACAAATACTTTCTAGCCCTGCTGAATTGCTCAAAATAGATGAAATTTGATCAAATCTTTTTGATAGATCCTATAGACATTCACAAGCATACTCGGAATAATTTACCACGGAGTAAGATAAGTGAATGTGCTGGTTTTTGCAGCTGTGAGCCATTTGAAGAGGCAATGCAGTGGCCTGAATCACCGTCACAAAACTCAGGAGACAGAGTGTCTCTTTGAGTTAGACAGATTAATGCAGGCTCGTTGAAGGACAGATAGGGAGGGACAGTCATATTACGCTGGGCTGGAAACCTGGGAAGGGAGGGAGCATTTTAAGCACCAACTCGCTAGATAGGGCTTGCCTTCAGCATCAAAAAAGACAAAGGGAAGGTGAGGGACAGAGAACAATACAGCCAGGAAAGAAGAGCAAAAGGGAGTGAAAAGTACTGCAGGATAGGAGTATAAAGTCAAAGAATGACATTAAAGAAGGAATCCAACAAAAGGAGGGGAAAAAGAGATGCCTTAGAGGAAATTCAAGTAAAGCAAACATGTCTTTAGGGTAAAGACTTCTCCTAAACCAGACACAATCTTATATTACATGATGATAAGTTCTGTTTGTCCTGAATAATAAGTAATCTTACAATAAGGCTTGATTTAAAATACGAAATGAGTCATTAGAAACTCACATAAAGTTTGGCTAAATATTAAAACAAAAAACACTAAAGAAAAACAAACAAAGAGCAGGTTGATATATTAGGAAGCAATATTATTAAGGCCTCTGGTCAAGATGTTGAGCAACAATTCATCTTTTATTGCAGTGGCATAAAAATCTGAAAATCTTTGTAAAACGTGCCCTTTCTTTTATATTCATTGTCCACTAGTTATCAAAATGCCGCCTTTACACTCTACAAGCATGTAGCAAACTAAAAGGATCTTTGACTATTCTTCACTAGATCGTCGAGGGTTCTGGGTCTTCTATCATACACTTTTCTCCTGAGGTTACCAAACACTTTTTTCTTTAACATTTTGTCACCAGAAACTGCAGTGGCCAAGGAAAAGGATTGATTTTCTCTCTGGTGAACCATTTCTGTGTTTGTCTGGCCTCATTTGTTGGATCATTAACCTGGTGAAGACAGAATGTGGAGCCAAGTTCCATTTACTGGCAGAATCCATTAGGTTTTGTACAACAAAGGCTACGTTCACACTGCAGGCAAATGCGACGCACATCCGATCCTTTAGCCGATATGCGACCCACATACGTCTTTTTTATGGCTATGTGAAAGGTCCAATTCTGATTTTTTCATCCACAAAAAATCCTATTTGTGCCACTTCCATATGTGGTACTAATTCGGATATGTATCGGATATTTTTCAAAGCAACCGCAGTGTGAATGGTCATGATGCATTTCATCCAGGTTTTTATGCCACTATTAACTGTGTTTTTTAACTGTGTTTTTATGCCGTGCTGCTGTTTTCTTGCCATATATAGTCTTGCTATGATGTGATCTTAATATTGTCTGCTCCCATTGCTCAAGAGCCTTCTAAGTATTAGTATGAACGGCCACCTCAAAAAAATCTGATTACAGTAAATAAAATTGGAATTGAGCATAAAGACCTGCAGTGTGAACGCAGCCATAGACTTTGGAAATCAACCAGACCCACAGCATCACAGATCTCTCACCATACCAAACAGCAGGCAGCTGATTAATATTTATTTACCCCCCCCCCCCAGAGTTTGTGCCACTAAAAAGGATTCATCTTAGTATCATCTGACCAAAGCATTTACATGCAAATCAAGTCCAAGCAGTGTTATAACAAACACCAATCATATAGGTGCATGTAGGTACCATCTAATCATTGTTATGGAGATCCAATTACTCAAAGGTGCTACTGTTTGCTGTAGTTCCCTGACAGTGAGCTTTACAGACCGTTTAGCCAATTTGTCATCCCACTCATTGGCAAGATAAATATGAGTCCTTATCCAGCCTAGTGGCCTTTGGCTACATGAAATGAGCTTTGAGTCTCATCATGCTTACCCCAGGGAAACAGAGAGTCACGGATTAAATTTTATGTTGAAACTCGGATCATCTTAAAATGAAATATCAAAATCGAAAGAAATTTAATTGAAACAACAACAAAAAATTTCCATTCATCCATTTCCTACTGTATACTTGCTTAATTATCTGTCACAGGGAGGTTGGCAACCATCTACAGTGAGTCAGTAGGCAACAAGTGTAGGGAAAACCCTGCACAGGCCATCTGTCCATCACAGGGCAACAGAGAGACAAACAGGCCAGAGAATTATGCATGGACACATTTAGACTCAGGGCCAATTTAGAATGACCAATTAATCTACCTTGGCTTTTTTTAAACACCTGTGTAACATGCAAACTCTATTAGGAAAGGCCTTAACTAGGCATCAAACCCACAGTTTTCTTGCAAGAGGACAGTGGTGCTAATTGCATCACTGTGCAACAGTGATCTCATCAAAACTACTCTTAAAACTTAAAGTTTTTTTAATTGTTAGTGTAAAATTCCAATTATCACAATAAAAGGTTAATGTATTCCAAGGCTTTTCACATGCCTTTAGCATGGTTGCCAATAGCGCTATAAACAGTTTTTTGTTACTAAAACAGATCAAGAGTATAAAAAATATCCTCAAATGTGTCTCTTCATCAAATTCTTTTCAAACATGATGCTTTTTTTAAATACCATATCACATCACCAAGCGTAGCGCTTAGCCCCTGCTGGAAAGACGATGATTTATTCAAATCAGTGCAAAAGCGAAATAAGAGGACATGGACGAGTACGAGAGGGACTAAGGGACATAGAATGAAGCGGATGAGTGAATAACTAGTAAGGGCAGAAGGAGGGAAGAGTGGGAAGGGAAGGTCGCAAAGAAGAGGAGCAGAGGGGGAAAAGAAGAGGAACATGCAGATGGCTTGGAGAGCTAGGTTGAGGCTCCGGGGACACCATAAAGAAGAGGCTGGCAGAGATGGGATGTAGCTGTAGGGATGGTTGCTTCATTGAGCTGGTTGCGCTAGAAAAGAAGGCAGAGATAGAAGTCACTGTGTAAGCTCTGGGGCCTGAAATCCAGTGTGTGTGTGTCAGTTAGGGTAGGAAGTATGTTTTTGCCCCGTTGTCAAGGCGCCATGGCCAACCACTGGCGCATGGTTCCATGGCGAATTACCCTGCAGGAAAGAGACTCATTTGCACCCTGCTTTCTTCTGTGCTCATTTTTGTAAATACGTTTTTTTTTTCCTCCCCTTTTTTTTGCAGACAACACTGTAGCTACTCTTCAGAAGCAATTATTGAATGCGAATGTTTGAGAATGCAGTGTTTGTTTACCATGAAAGTGACCTGCCACTCAGGATTTCAATTATCATCCTCTCTGCCAGCGAACCAAATCGTATACACAGAAGAATAACATCCCACGCCTTGCAGAGATAAGGCAGCAGTCACCAGCTCTGGCCACAATGGATAGCATTACATCAAACTAGATAAGACAACTATTACAACATTTGATGTGTGCATGAGTAGCTGCTGTTATCTGACAGGGGAGTCGTCATGTGGGAACAAGGTGAACAAACAAAAATAAACAAGTAACAAAGTGTGAAACACGGGGTTGTATTGCCTACATGACTCCTATCTAACTGATTAGTATTGTTCCATCATTGGCATATATTTGTCTTTTATGTGACGCTTGAGGCCTCAGATTTGTATTAAAGTACTAATCAGGACCATTTAAAAGGCTTTTTTTAAAGGCTGCAGTTAAAAGAAGGGGGAATGAGTTTGTTGACTATTAAACATGGAAGCACCAACAGAAGAGATAAAGCCAACATTCAACATGTTCCCTGAAATATTGCACATTTTAGCATTATTTTGTCTGAGCCCTAACTGTTAATTCATACGGCTCAACATGTCTGCTGGGTTTTCTTAGGAAACATTTTAACCAAACTGTCTGGATGATTTGGTTGAATTTGACTTTGTAAAGGGCCTTGAGATGACGTGTGGTTAACTGGCGCTATTTAAATAACATTTTATTGAATTCATTTGTGAACAAGCTTGATTTTCTCTGCTGCAACAAATGTCAACACTGACAAACTTGTGTACACAATCTAAGACCTGGTGTGGGATTTGAACATGCCCAACACTCACATACGAACAGACAAATCAAAAACATTGCTCTGAAATGGCTCTACACCCATTTTTCATCTGCACTCACAGCTGGCAAATTAAAGCCAGCTTGATGTGAAGAATAAGAAAAAGTAACTTCTTGTTACGAGGCTGGTGCCTATTTTCAGTGGTCACTGGGTGAGAGGAGAGGTCCACCCTGGACCAGCCATAACAGAGGCACACAGGGCAAATAAGGCACTCATACCTAAGGCCAGTTTGGATTAACCAGGGAATTTAACAGTCTTTTTGGACTGTGGGACAAACCCAGAGCAACCGCGGTGAAACCATGCATGCATAGGGAGAAAATGCAAACTTAGGCTGCAAACTTAGAACTCTATCATGGGTAGGAAAGGTGCGTCGGATTGCTGTGCCGATTTCGGGCAGCCTTTAACTCATACGTCATTACACGACGCAAACACACATTCTGGTCAAATCCAGGCCTACAGCCTTCCGAAAATTAACTAGAAAGTGTGCGCTCTCTTCTTTCTGGATGCTTTCGTTAATTTCTGTGAGGTGGGCTGTGCTCATGTCAAGCAAAGGACTGTGGGATTGCTTATAACTTATTAGCGCCCGAAAGAGAACTTGCGAGGTTCCTATGGTAAGGGAATTAGGAGAGGAAGCATACAGGATCCTTTCCCTACCTCCTTCTATGCTCACTGCACTATTTGGACAGCACTTATAATGGTGAGTGCTGACGCACTTCCGCTTTGGCTAAAGAGCCCTTACAAAAAAGCCATATTCGGATGCAACGTTAGTGCTGGGACTCAAACCCAGTACCTTAATGCTGCAAGGCAACAATGCAAACAACTGTACAACCGTGCAGCCTAACTCTGCAACACATTTGAGAAACTAAGATTATACCACTTAGCAGTCTGGTGAACATTTAGAGAAATCAAGTTAAACCTTAAGATTCCAGTGGGAGCAAAGTGTTTTGCAGTGAGCAATCATTAGACATGCCTTCCTCACAGTGAGGTCACTGGCGGATCACCTGAGTAGACAAATCTTCCTAAAGTGGTCTTTAGTACTAGCTTGCAATTACTTGCACAGAAAATTGCTTAACATGAAGAGAATAAGTGCAGATGACTGAACAGCAAAGGAACGAAACAAAGCAACAACAGAATTAGTAAGCAGTGGAATAAACAGCACTTTCCGTCTATCCAGCTGTAAGTAATTCGTTTGAAGTGCTGTGACCAATTTATTTGAAATGGTATCCATCAATGACATCTTAAATTGCAATGAAGCCCACTTGAGTAATTCAGTTGTTTTGCATAAAAATATGACCGGGGACTGCTCAGTGAAGCTCACCAAATGTCCAATCATATAGATTTGGAGTGTTTAATCCTTTTGATCACATCGTTACAGATTTTACATCTCACAGTTGTTGAGAAAACTTTGAAGAGTAATTTAAGCAAAATTTGTTTACAGAACACCTGTGAAGACCCATTTAAAGAGAGTTTTGACACTCATTAACATTTCCAGAAATGCTGCAATGTAAACATCATGAGGGTTATGGAACAAACAGGGAAATGGGTCCAAAAACAGAGCAGTCCTAGTAAACAGTCATGTCCATTCTCAGTGTTTCCAAAGCACTGGTGCTGGTATTATAATCACTGTTTTTTTTTTTTCTTCAACCACATTAATTCAATAACTGAACAGCAGTCCTATTTTATAAAGAGTTTGTTTCTTGGCGCATTCCTCTGAGTTGAAAGACCTTTTTGCTATCTTTACAGACACTCTTGATCAGCATCTTTTAAGGCTTTCTAAAGATTTTCAAAATTTTATTGTAATTTTTAAAAACCATCTCGAACAGAATCTGAAAATCATGCATTTAAGAAACAGAAAAAAATCTAAGAGATGCATCATTCTACAGCTCTACATCCGCTGTGTGCTGAGTCTTAAGCTAACAGCTCTCTTAATGTTTTTATGACCTTTGTTATTGTTGGAAAAGTTAACGCCTATCCTTTAAGTGTGGGTGAATGTTAATGCCTCGTCACCTAAATTGATAGCTTATACTTAAACAAAAAAAAGACATTATTCTGAAGAAAAGGGTCAGGCAACGGACTGAAGAAGAGTTAAAAGATAAAATAAAAGCAGCCAAACTCTAAGCAGAACCTTTGGGAAAACCCTAAGAAACACGACGAACAATTAATCACTTTAGTTTGAACTTTGATGTGTACAGAGCTATGCCGATGGTGGACACAATAAAATACTTAAAGAAATAAAATATATTTTAAGACACATTGGGAAATGTGTGCAGTGAATAGGAACAGTGGGCAGGGAAGAAAAGGTAAAAAGTTGCATGACTGTGACTATTAGGCATATACACCTTGGGCATGTGTTTGACAGATGAATGGACAACCTGATGAGTTATTTCATGCATTTAGCTGCTGGAGAGCCTTCAGAGACCAGCACCTTATCTACTTAAAGAGAAACTTGTGAAAAACAGCTTAACTGGCTGCTTTGCTGCACACGGTGCCAGTTGGGAACGACACCGTGACGGGATCAGATGGATCAGAACAAGATCCAGCTGTGGTTGCTTTGGAAGCATCAGTGACACCTCTAACACAAGTCCTAAAACAGGAAGGTCAGTGGCAGCTGTGCTCAGGTTCTCTGAGGAAATCTTAAGGGATGAGCTTGAAAACAATAACACGGCTGATAACTTCCCCCAAGCAGCTGGTGGGGTCATTACTCCCTTTGGATCTTAGAATTAAAGCATTCTCCATAGTCAGCAGCTTATGGTAGAATGGTAACTCAATGATGCAAATAGATCCTGTTGTGCTGAGAGACCAATAACGAAGGCCAAGGGCACCATGTCACTATAAATCAGCAGCTTCCCGTTCTGATGGCATGACCATGAAACCAGGAACAAATATTTAGTCTCAATGAACAATATCATCTGAAGGCCACCTTGCTTTATGAAGATTTCTTTGTTGCTGATGGTGCTCATTTAAACCCTTCTTCTGGGTCAGTGACTTTGGACAATTTCTAAATAAAAAGAAGATTTTATTTGGAATAAAGGAAAACAATCCTTAATGTATTTAAATAGATCATAGAAGCACAGAACAACAAAAACAAGCTTATTGTAATGCAACATTTGTTTAAAGAAGACTTGTTTGGTTGCTAATACGGGAATTTTAGTAAGATACATATTTTACGTGTAGCTTTTTGTGAGTGCAGCACTACTAACTCCAGCACCAGGGTCAAATAAAGGCGAGGAGACTAACAGTATTTTCGTTGAAGATACTGTCAAAGAGCTGGCATCACATTGAGTTGTGCTAGTTCTGGATGTGGGCTTTTTTTTGCCCTCTGGTCAAACTGTTGAGCTGGCAGGGAGGAAATGTAAAATTTGACAGCCAAGATTACACAGGACTGTGGAAAGACTCTGCAGATATCAGGAGGACAGAGTGAATTGAAGAAAAGCATGTTTTATGAATGGAGCAAAGTAACAGGAAAAAAAAAGACCCAGAATATCCCAGAAATGTTTGGATAAAAACTGTAAAAGAAGACAAACATCATTTAACCTGTGTCAGCTTTTGTTTTGGCACATAAAATAATAAGGATTTACATTACATAATCTAAATTTACCATTTATGACTACTGGTGCATAAACAACCGTCCAACAAACTAGAACGTATTGATTTGAATAGTTTGTGTTTTTGTCTTTGAATATGTTGTCATGTTTTAGGTCATTCTTACATTTTAATTTATTTTAGTACATCGATCAACTTAGTTAAATACATTATATAGATGTATTACACACATACTGGTGCTTTCAAGCCTTTATTTCTAATTATGATGATATTTTTCACTTACAGGTAATGTAAACAATAGGGGGCATTCCGGCGCTGCCCAATCAAACTTACAGGAGAGAAAGAGACACAGCAAGAATGTAACAAAATAAAAAGTAATTATCACATCTATTCTCTTATGAAATGTGTCTGACTTTTGATTTTCCAACATTACCATTTGGGTTTATTGAGGGTCATTTTTTCTGTCAGCCCCATAATTTTAATGATTCTGTAGCAAGGTACAGCGGAGAGATGAGCGTGTACGTACGTACAGCCTAACTTTTGGTTTACATGTGACTCCATGCTGATCTCTAATTGGTTATGTAGAAGGAGCAATAAGCGATATTTCACCTCTAGGTGGTGCTTGAGCACTGTCTGTACTCCAAAACAAGATGTATGATAAGCCGCGCATCTTGCTTCAAGCAGCCACCCAGTCTCTCCTTCCCTTATCACATGTCGCCTACTATGCAGATATTTTTAAAGGGCATAAATGCAGAATAACAGCCTCACCTTTTGTAGGAACATTTCAAGAGAAGAAGTAAGTATGTTGGTGAAGATTCTCAGTCTTCGAGGTCATGATCAATCCAAAGAAATGGTTAAAAATAAAACAAGTGTACTTCTATTCTGAAGCTGAAGACGTTTTGCTTCTCATCCAGGAAGCTTTCTCAATTCAAAATGTTTGGAGCAGTGCAGAGTTCCAAGCTTTATAAACTTGCCGGCTAAGCTCTAACGAGGCCTAGCTAAGACCTAGCTAAAAGTAGAAGAAGAGCGGAAAAATCAGGTGACGTCTTGGGGTCATTTAAAGTTCAGATCCTAACCTGACCACAACCTGAAGTGTTTGTGGCAAGACTACAAATGCATAACTGCAAAGTTTAAATTAAATTAGATAGTAATTATATAACAAGGTGGACCAAATTACAATTTGGGACAAGGTGGGATTATAAGGTTGCAATGAAGAAAATTACCTAAAAGTTGCTGGAGCTGCTGAGACAGCTCTGGGAACCTCTGAATTATTAGTTAGACTTAGCTTTTCACCAAATTAATGTGCATATTTTTTGTCAGAAAAAAAATTTCTGCTTATTTTGACTTTTCCCTTTAAGGGGTCAAGACTGTAACGCATCTGTCTCCATCAAACCCGATCTTCTGCGTTGTCTTCTCTCACACCAAATACCTTCATGTTGTCTTTAACTCCATTCATAAATCTCATCCTTGGTCTTTCTCCAGGTCTCCTATGTGGGAGCTCCAGCCTCAGCAACCTGCTACTTACTCACTATCCCTCCTCTTTACATCTCCAAACCATCTCTGTCTGGCCTGTCTGTCCAAAACATCTAACATGACCTGTCCCTCTGATGTATTCATTACTGATCCTATTCACCCTCGTCCCTCCCAAAGAGAACATCACCACCTCCAGCTCTGCATCCTGTCTCTTCCCCAGTGCCACTGTCTCTAAACCGTACAACATCACTGGTCTCACCACCATCTTGTACACCTTCCCTTTCATTCTCGTTGACACCCTTATCACTCAACACACCTGAAACTCTTCTGCATCCGTTTCAACCTGCTTGGACACGTTTCTTCAACTCTTTTCGACAATCACTGTGGATCTGGACTGTTGACCCTCTCCAGCATCCTCAAAGGAAACACTGCATCTGTAGTACGTTTTCACGGCACGAATCCACGCTACTGTTCACAGATGCTCACTTCTGACCTCAGTCTAGCTCCGGCTACTCTTTTCCATTACTTCATTGTGTGACTCATCAACTTTATTCGACTGTAGCTGCCACAACTCAGCAGATCTCCCTTGTTCTTGAAAATTGGTACCAGCAATCATACTCTCTAAGATCATATTGAACAGCCTGTTCAGAAACTCTATGTCTGTCTCTCCTCAACATGTCCACACCTCCACATATTCAGGTTTACCAGAAGATATTCACTTCATCTAACTCAATCCAGAATTTCCTCTTCTCCTCTAACTCACACTCCACCATGTAGGACATAACCACTAACAACACTGAACATCACACCTTCAATTTCAATATTCACACTCATCACCCTATCTGATATGGCTTTCACCTCCAGAAAATTTCTGACAAACTTCTCGTTCAAGATACCTCCTACACCATCAACACCATGGCAAACCAGCTGAACCTTGCCTTTCCACTTGGTCTCCTGGACACAGTATGTTCATCTTCCTCCTCTGCATCGTGTCAGCCAACTCTAGCTTTTCCTGTCGCGGTCCAACATTCAAAGTCTCTACTCTCACTCCTAAACTCTTGCCTTGCCCTCTTCTCCCTGCCGACAGACATCTCTTCCTCCTCTTTTTCTGTGCTAACTAATAGCAGCCCAGTTTCCACCAGGACTCTGTCGATCACTAACACCAGTCGCGGTTGTTATTATTAACCCATGCCTCGACCAATGCGGTATGGAGATCATACTATGGTTTTACACTGGATGCCCTTCCTGATGCAATCCTCTGCTTTTATCTGGGCTTGGGAGTGGGCAAAGATGGCACATAGGACCGTGTGCCCTATCTGAAGCTGCCTTTCTGTTAGACAAATACTGTCTGATATATAAACTTTTCTTCTTTATCATTCAGTATACATCATTTTATATTTCAATAGGTTCCAGATGATATGAGATGATGCCCTGATACCAGTATTATTAGGTAATGGCCAGGTTGGTAATCCAAATCACTAACGTGAACCAAAATGCAGGTTAGAATAAAAGACCCGTCAGTTAAAAAACTTGTCATTCCTGCATTTTGCCCATGCATTTGCTCTCCCCGTGGCCCGTTCTTCACAGCACCAGCACCAAAGGACACTGCCAGCATATCTCAGAGCAGCCACTACACTGTACACCCTGGGAATAGGTGTGATTTAGAACTGAACTCAGCACATTTTTAACTCCAGGCTTATTAATGTGGGCACACGTGTGAGTGTTTGCATTTGTCAGAGACATCGCCTGCAGTCTTGGCTTTGTTTTTGTTGTTTTTTTTCCAGCCAGGGTCACTTTGCCTCAAGACGTTGTTTGTATTTTTTATGTTTTTTTTCCAGGCTCACACTCTACTTAAGCTCTGAACCAATTTAACACAGACCGGGAATGTAGACGGAAGCTTGACAGAGTCACTCAAATCCCTGTCTGCACTATATTGGGGGCATAGCAAGAGAAAAATGAGGGTAAGAGATAGAGGAAAGTAGTCTGTAAGGAGGGGGTGAGATGAGGGGAACAGGGGGAAATAAATAGATCTACATTGGGACTAAGAGAGCAGTGTGCTTATGTGTTGTGCTACTAAACAAGAGTTTCCTGGCAAAAAAGTATAATAGAGGGATAAGATAGAGAGAGGTAGAGAGATAGATAAACCTATTTTCATATTGTCTTCAGATGATCATTAAATGCATTTATTAAACTAATTAAATGACTTCAAATTTATGACAATGGATCAATTGAATGATTAGGTATTTTCTAAAGTCCTAAAGGACATTTTCCTTTAAAGGAATCATCACTAGTAGAGTTAAATATGTGACTAATGAGCACTTGTTAACTTCACAATAGATAAAGTGCAATAGTGTCATTTGTTATATAAAGTCAACATTAATTATGTTTTAATGACTTTAGCAGCAAAGAATATGCTGCTGGTGTCTAGTTTCCTTCTTTCTTTTTCTAATACAAGTCAGAAACTATACACATTTTCTTCTTATTTGCTCAAATCTACTTCAGACTTCTATGCAACCCTACAGAGGAGGCAGGCGAGCAAAGCACATCAAAGGTTAAACATCCAAGAAGCTAAATGTAGTGCCTTTAGAGTACAGCTCATTGCTGGGAAGGGAAAGCGATAGGCAGTTCCAGCTGTGTGACAAGCATGTCTAAATCTCTTAGGCATGAATAAATATCTTGTGGAATAAGCTAATACACATGAATTCCTCTGAATGTATATCTGCAGTGGTAAATCAAATTTAGATTGTGTGTTTTTGTGGATTAACAGTCTTTGAAAAGGATCCGTGTGTGTGTGTGTCAGAGGTGAAACAGAGGAGAGCAAAGAAAACACATTTAAAAATAAGCAAAGTTGGCTATACAAAGAAATCTGTTTGGTTGTCATTGTCAGATACATGATTTTTATAAGAAGAACTTCACTATTAAGGACTAGAGATAAAGCAATAATTACGCTGCGCTTCTGCAGCCATGGATTTCTGATTCATAAACAAAATATTTTGCAGCACAAGAAAAACAATTCTCATGGTGCTTAATCATCTGTTTATTGTAATTCATGTAATCATTGTCATTTATAAAGTGACTTATTTACTTTACAGAAAACACTAGTTTATTCATGTTTTTAAAAGGCAAATTGAATCATGTTCTAGAACCAGAGAAGCTCATTTCTAAAATTCATGGCTGATGGAAGGCATTGCTATTTTAACACAGTATCCTTGAGAAAGTCCCATTAAAGTTCCAGTGTGGGATGTCCATGGTCAAAAGAAAGCTCCTCATTTCATTGGGAACACTGATGTTTATGAGACAAGGGACCAGAACCGGGCCAGGGGAACATCTCTATCTGGGGCAGGGCATCCATTTCAAACAGCAAATGCATCTAAAGTAACAGCTCCATGGGGAAGAAATTTACCTAATGAGGGAGGACTCACGTGACTGCCGGGGGAAGAAAATGAGGAGGAAGCTGTTGGGGGGGACAACAGAAAAAGAAGGAGCTGCTGGTTGGGGGGCTCATTAATAAGCACACTGTAACAAATAAAGGGCTGTCAGGGAAAGTCTAGAAAGTTTTTTGAGTCCAAGTGGACATGTTAGACCTGGTAGTTCAACCTGGCCGTATAGTCATGTTAGCCTAACAGAGTTGGATAGCTGCTCTGATCAAAGCATTCGTGACCAGAACAAGTCAACAATTCTGCTAAACACCTTTTATTTAAGCATTTAATTTGTTAAAATGGAGAATAAATCTTTTCAGCTTAAAAGTAATAAAACATGAAACGGCACAAAACATTTTTGTCTACAAAATATTTTGACATTGTGTCACCCAAACACCAGAAGAGACACTAGCAGTGCAGGCAGAAACAGAAAACCTGCTGGTACACTATCCTGCACACAGCTGAAGTTGCAGAGCCTGAACCTGTGTCAAAAGTCAATCCTCCTCGTAAGCGCTGGGTTTGTGTGAGTTAATGGCTGCAGTCACAAGAGGAGGCAGAAGGTTAGTGAGGAAGAAGATGGACGGTGGTGGGGCACCACAGCCAAAGACAGCTGAGAGCAAAGTGAAGAGGGACAGCACTCCTGGCTGATGCAGTAACTACAGCTGCCACATAAAGAGCAATCTGATGGGTTGAGACACCTTTAACCTTTAAAATAGGCAAACATAGGATATGTAGATGATGGGTAGCTAAAAAGGATTAGACGAGAGAGCGTTTTTTTTTTTTTAATCAAAAGCCTAGTACAGGTGATGCTTTTGGAAATCCGGCTCCAGCTTTAACAAAACGTCAAGGCTATTATTTTTGTCCAGCACGTTTTTGACCAACTTTAAATATTCATTCATTTTTCATACAAGTGTAATGTTAAGAAATTATTTTAAACTTAGCAGGCTAGTCACAGTTATGAATGAATAATAACCGAACATAAAATAAAACATTCAGTTCAAAAAGGAGCAGCAAGAAGCCAATGCTTATTACACTCTACCTCTATTTGACTCACCCGGCATGAACAGAATGCATTTCAGTCTAAACTGTATTCAGGATGGTTAGGATCCAGATGTTAAAGGCCTGCTTTGACTGCCCAGACTGGAGTGTTTTTCAGGCTGTAGTCGCTAATCTGAACGAGCTTGCTGAAACTGACATCACGCATCAGTTTTTGTCAGGAAATACATGTGCAGGCCAAGACCTTTTGCACATACAACAGCAATAAACAATGGTTCACTTCACAACCGAAGCTGTGTCAGACTAAAGAAGCGGCTTACAGCAGTGGGGACTGGGACGTGTACTATCTAGATCCAAACTCAAAGATAACAGTTTAAATTGGTTCTAAATTAAAATAAAGCTAGATTTACCAATAAACTATACACAATACCGCTTATGGGAAAAATGGGAATGACATGTAGATGAAGATAAAAGCAGTGCATTAGCCTTTTTTTAAGGAGAAATGTATATCAATCCCTTGACTAATGGATCCTGGTTTGATAAATAACTTTCCTGCTTTAAATGAAACACATCTCATCATAACCCTCTGAGACGGTGCTCTAATTTATCCCCCGAGCGTCCCTGATCAGATCACAAGGTCAGTAGGTCCCCAGCAGAGTGTCACTTGTGAGATACTCATCACTGATGAAGCGCTTATACCTGGATGCACTAAAGACCCCCTTGCCGAGTGCCCTAAACAACCTGATGGAAACGGAAGTCTCTTTGGACTGCCTTTGCTAGAAGCCTCCTATTCATCAGGATGATGAAAGCTATTAATCAGCTGTGTTAGTTCTTATTCAACCCCTTCAGAGGGAAGGGGTTGTAATCAAAGGCAGGATGAGAAGAGGGGCAACTCGTTGCCCAGGACTCGCCACATGAGAAGAGACAAAAAACATCTGTGATTGTGATACTAATTTTTACAAACCAGTCCCTGATTGCTAAACGTAATGAGATTTTTTAAATGTGTAAATCAGAGTTATTACATTACATCCCTTTAGTAGGTTCTACACTGAAACTGGGGTTTTATTTGAACAAACTGGAGCTATACTACTGCAGCCTTCAGCTCGACTTTCTTATTTGTTAAATCCCATTTGAAAAAGGTAGATTAATAATAATGCAACAACAACCTAGAGAGTTTTGGTACTTGGGGGGGGGGGGTCTATTTGTTGTGGGTAAAGCTGCTAAGTTACACTAATTTTGTTGAAAAAGTAAAATGTGCCAAAATCAAACACGGAAAATGTTTTCCTACTTAGGTCATTTGATGTCAAGTAACTTAATTGTCTGTATTTTAGGCAACCTTATTTCTTTATGAAGCCATTTATGGTTTTTGTAAAGTCTTTACAGAGCTGAAAATTTTGAGGAGTAATAATAATAGTAATATATTTTCTAGGCATGTTCTTCCAACCCTCAAAGTCACCTTAAAATAAAAAACTAAATCTTGAATTGACAGTAAATCTGTTCAAGTAGGGGTATAGAGATGATACCAGATCACGGGACAGAACCTTGGATCAAATCGCAGTCTAGGAATGAAATTTCAGTGTCTGAGTGTCCACAAGTAGACAGATAACATTTTACTGAATAAACCAAAAAGTACGTTATGATGTCAAGGTCGCGTTCAGTTTCAGGCATCAATCATCCTGAGGAAGGTACAACGTCTGCATTGTGAAGTTCGAGCTTAAGTAATGTCATTATTAGGTCATTGCTACAATCTCTGTAGCAGTAGCACACGGTATACATGGCGTGTCAGGGCTGTGCCAGTAATGGAGGAGTACACTGGCATGTCCAATACAATCCATGGCAGCGTGGCTGATGTGAAGAACAAATTGTGAAAGCTACAGAGTCAGTTGTGTTGTAACGTGATGCAGAAGATATATTATCCCCAGGCAACCTAGCTTTCTGTGCCGATGAGACAAAAAGTAGATACGCGATAGTGTCACATTGGCTTTAATCATTCATGTCATGCATATGCTGCAATTTATAATTTTTTAAAGAGACAAAAATCACAAGATAAGAGACATTTAGTTTATGTCACTGACTCTTTTCTCCTAAACACTTAAACAGTATTACAGTAAATCTATCAGAAGTTATAGTAATGTTGTTTTTGCTGGTCACAAACTGACAGTTTGCATACGTTTCATCCATTTAATGTTGGATAACTTCACTAATTTACTTTATTTCATATGGCAAACTTACCTCTGAGGTAAACCATAAATGTTTTCTTGCACATTCTGAAGTGCTCGTAAGTCTTTGTGATGCCCAAAACCTCAAACAGCTCAGAATGATCCAAAAGTGGTGCACGAAAACAGAATTTAACTTATGAATAACTGAGAAATAACACAAATAATTATAGCTTATTGAGGCCATTTCAACACTGTGTATTGTTTATCATTATTTCATGATAGAACTTTTTTTATATAATTTTTATTTATTGCCTGATGTAACAAGGTCTGTTGTCATTTTAATTAATAATCACAATATAATACAGCTCTTGTTAAAGTTACTAAATCTGTCCTGAATATAGATGGATAAAAATATCGAGAAAACCTAGGATGTTCATGTAAAAAACAGTACTTTGTGGAACACAGCCTATTGAAATGTATTCTAATTCTGGTGGAAAGGGAGTCAAAAGTGGACAGGGCACACCTATTTTAACCATTTAATGTTGGACACCTTTATTACCTTTCATTTAGAAAGCAAAGTAATCTCTTTGTTAAGTCATTTATTGTTCTTCTGCCTTCTGTAGTCTTTGTAATGCTGAAAACTTGGAAGAGCTCAGAATAATCCTAAAAGTTGTGCAGAAAAACAAAATTGTGCTACTGCAACTGAGGAATAACAAAATCATGTTATCCTATTTTGACTCTATTTTGCTTTTGTTGCTACTGTATCAATTTTGTGTGTAGAGTAATTTATATTATAATTTGCACTGAAGAATCACAATAAATTATTGTGCAAAGAGATTGAACACAAAGGAGCCAACAGCAGGACTGAACAAAGAGCGCCATCAAGCCAGGCGTTTATTGTCATCTTCTCTTCTCTGCCGTCACAAATCCTTTGCAAAATGCACAAAAACAAAAATCCTACCAAGTCAGATATTCTACTTCAAAGGGAATATTTGGTTACCATGAGATAGAGAGCTAAATTTCTTCACCTCAGCAGCTATGTTTGCCCCAACAGGAGCTACTGTAGTTTGAAGCATAACATCGTGTCATATCGCCCCTATTGCCTCAGGATAAAGTAAATAAAATACAGATTTTTATAAAACATATGAAACCGAGAGTGTCAGACCCCTCTCCTAGAATCAAATCAAATTTTTCTTTGAAGCTCATAAAAACGTCTGATGTTACATGATTATTCAGTAAAGACAGCAAACGGGAAAGAGCAGATTGCCAAACACAGTAACAGCAATATTGTCTGCTCACCATAAGTTAGCCATTACTATTAAACTTAATTAAATTAAGACCTAAATTAAACTTACTTTGTCAGCTTTTGCTGTATCTTTCTACCAGCTCTGCATTTCTAGAGAGTGAAAAATGTGTCCCATCTTTTTAAACTCGTCTTGTCAGACTGATTGGTGGCAACAAGAAAATTGATGTTCACAGGTGCTCTCAATTTTTTACTGGCATTAGGTCTGATTTGAAACTAGGAGACGGTAATGGCATAACATCCAAGTTAACAGTGTTCTAGCTAACACAGTTGGAGAAGTCGGTACTCCAAAAGTAAAAACAAAAGGTTAGGATTCTAATATGGCTTCTAATAAAGCTGTCCTCTTATGAACAGTGATTAAAGGAACCATGACAACAAATTTCCTTTTTCTGTGGTTCTGGGTGTATAGTATAGTTTGTTGTGCACTGATGTGGCCATGTGAATGGCAAGAGTGGCTCCTAAAGGATCTGCTCATGGGTGGTCACCTTTGGTTCTTTGCTCAAAAACAGATCAGAAAACATTTTATCTTTATGTGCAGGCTATCTTTCTACGTAATTCAGATTCCCCAATCAGAGCACACCATCAAGCAAACAGCCTTCCCCCTTCTTCTCCCCTCCTCATCCAAGCTGATACCAGCCGGCTCATTTAACGTCGAGCCGCGCTAGCATGTCTGACTGCTCCACTCGAGCAGAGGATGGCTACTAAAAAGGGGAGCTGTTATGTCCAAGGCTGCTCATAAACGAATGGCAGTTTCCACTTCCTCCTGGAGGAAGAGACAATCAGAGTGCCTGAAGTTCATTTATGGGGACGTACCACACAATTATAAGTCGAACCAGGGTGAAGTTAGTTTTAGGTTGGATATTGGATATCCGTGCTGCAGAGGGCAAATATTCAATATCCAACCTAAAACCAACGTCACCGCATTCTAATGCAAGACTGTGTTATGTTCCTATGTTCAGCCATATTTAGTGAAGCAAATTCAAGTCGGGGTTTTCGAACAAACTGATTTTCAAAAAGACATCTGTACCAACACTGAGGGTGGTGACCCCAACGCTGTCATTACTTGTACGTTTATTTTTTCCTAAATGCTTGTCTGATTAAATAAAAGTAGCATGTCTCCAGGAGACTTTGTCTGGTACACGCAGGTGATTGGCTAGTGTTTTACATTGTCCTGTAAACTGATTGCTGTCTTTTGACTTGAACATCAATCAACTTAAACATTTGAATTTCTGCCACTGACTATTTGCACACATTTTAACTTCTCGGCAAATGTTTGTCTGATACATTCATGCAATTGCACAGTAAATTGCACCGTCTGTATAAGTGACTAATATCCGCATGTTTTAACTCAAACATTTAAATCTTATCAGATGCTAAGGACTACCTACAGGTTTTCAGCTTCTCAGAGGCATTGGTGGCGCATTCAACATGTCTTGATATGTCTGTGGTTTATGTATCAATGCTAAGACAGTGTTTCATCAAAATTTCTTTATGGCTACATAATGACAATAAATACTCCAGATTCTAGAGTATGTTTACATGGCACTATATTGCATAAATCTTTTTGGATGAATTGGATTGAAAAATGTCTCCTACACTACAGTGTTCAGCTTTTATCTGGAGCAATAATTTAGCTTTGTTGTTCTGTAACAGATCAACAGTCAAAAATGTGTGAAATTATTCCAAGCTTCGTCCTTTAACAAATTCAGAAATTAACTCTTTCGGTGGGAATCCAAAGAAGTCCAAAGAAACCAGCACCAGAGAAATGTATTACTCTTACTTTTATCAAAGGGAACTTGGATTTGTTGGCAGTATAGGGTGAATCACAAAAAGCCAAAAATGATGAAACGAAAGTCTGCATGACTACTTGCCACATTTGACACTGTGACTTTGGTCATGGCCCTGAGCTGAAGGAAATAGGCTTTCACAGCTGAGCTTTTAAGCTTATCACATTTGAAAGTAAATCTACCCTCCAAAAACCATAAAACCATGAAAAAAGTTTTTTTTTTACAATGTAGCTTTAAGGGCCTATGGCATCTACTTTTTAGGCTTAGAGATTCTTGCTCTAAGAATGAGGTTAAAATTTTCAAAAGTTCAAATTAAACGTGTGTGATAAAAATGAGCTGACAAAAATGCTAACTAAATGGAGCTTCTATTACAAAATGCAGATTTTAAGGGGACTCAGCGTGTGCTGCTCTGCAGCTGCAAATAGATCAGTAACAAGTCGAGCCTGAAACTCAGCCCTTGATATATGGTCTCTGATCCAACACTCAAATACACCAACTTTGCATTTCCTGAGCTGTTTACGCCAACGCAAACTGTGATTGTGAAAACCACTTAAGCACCAAATCTGAACCATGGACACCAATGATGCTTTTGTAAATCAACTGCAATAATTACATGCAATTCACACACACACACACACACACACACACACACACACACACACACACACACACACACACACACACACACAAATACGATGCCCATGACATCTGACTTATTCCAATGTTTTCCATCTCCCGCTGGTTTGCATTCAGACATCAAGTTTAAGCTTAATGTGCCTACTGAACATCCCAAATGTGGATTAGATATGCATGGTGGTGTCTGCCAGGAACGCTTCCCTCCTTAATGTGACATGACAAAAAGTGCTGCCAGCTCTGTATGTACGCATCTGTGTTTTTTCTAAGTTGTGCTGACATGGAACCAAGCTCTTAAAAATAACTATAGCTTCAACTTTCCTTTTTTTAACGTTTATTCAAGACGAGATGATTTTAAAAGGTTTAGGCTACACGGACTTGACAAACAATATTGAAATAGGAGAACATGTTACATTTATTTTTACGTTTGTACTTATAAAATGACAAGGATAATTTATCCAATTTCAATATATAAATCAGAGTTAAAACCATTGATGGACAAGATCAAATATGAGTCATTGTGTTACAGAGTCCAATGTTCCGTAACACTGAATTTGAAACCTAAAAAAACAACAACAACTAATAGCGTAATACATAAAGGAGAACGTAGAAACAAAAAACTCCACACCCAAAAATGACTTGATTAATTGGTGGGTATGCTGGTATGGTCAGAGCAACATGCTGTTTGACATCAAAGTTTAAGGGGAACATTTCTATTTTTTCACAACCGTGTGCAGTGTTTGCAATCTAAAATAAACTTTTCATTTAATATTTCTAATAACAAAATTATACCCAGACCAAGTCTTACGTTTCTAATACCTTCCAGTATCAATTCAACGATTTTGTATCTCTTGTGCAGCAGCCCTCAGCTGTGCCAGTGTAAGAACGGAAAGACTGACCTTTGAAGAAGCAGTCTTTGCTGTGTACCACGTAGATCCGTCTCCTCTCCAGGCAGGCGGTGCGGTAAACCTCGCAGTGGTTCTCATAAAACCTGCCGTCCGAGCCACACACGGGCACAAACGAGGGCCGGCATTTTTCCTGGCAAACGCACTCCGCACGGCCGGTTTCTGCCATCAGCACACACTGCCGGCCTCGTCCGCAGTAGGTCCTGCGACACGGGTCTTCTTCTGCGTCAGAATGATCTGGAAGAAAAGAGTACAGGACATTGTGGCTACAAGCTGAGAAGTTATCAGTCAGCAGAAAAATGTAATGACCTATATATAAACTGAGAATGTGTTGAATGGTGGCAACTCATGTAAAACACACACTTTTGAAAGCTCAAAAATGGGTTTATCCATACATTTTTAGAAGGAAATACAGGCCAGGAATGTTTTGCTGTAGTCTTGTATAGCTCATTAAACATTGCCTGAATATATATTGACCTGTGGCAGTTATGTGTAGAAAATTAACAAGAATTCAAACCACCTTGGTTACAAGTTCAGTGTATTTTCCTTATCAGTAAAAGACGGAAGTATGTGAAGTTCGAGTGCTGTAGGGGGATTTGTACCTTGAAAAAAAGAAGAGCCACAGACTAAAGCCATACGCCTCCAAAGCTTACTGCAGTGGAACGGTGCGTTAACAAGAAAATACTTTTTTTTAAATCATTTGCTTACCAACTGTTAGATGTCCTTATTAATGCTCTCTGCAGTCGTTTACACAGTCAAGCACAACAAGGATATTCATACATGAACATCTACTGTTGGTGAGCTCAAAATGTAAGCAAATATCACAATTTTGCTTCGTTTTTCCAACTTCAACAACCACATATATCTGGTCAGTTAAACAAGAACAAAAGTAAAACGATAATTATCATTTTCATAACTAGAGCTCACACGCAAGCATCTGCTGCTCAGTGCCTTCATCACCTCGTCCTACTCTCCCAACGCAGCTCACTGCAGGTCCATCTCAATAAATTGGAATATCTCCAGAAAGTTTATTCAAAAAGTAAAACTCATACAATCTAAATCCACACAGAGAAAGTCATTTTTATCAAGCTATTGAAAACTCTAAATTTAGTTACTTTGAAAATGATAACATTACTATATTATATTGTGACTATACTCAAAATATTTGTTATATATTTAATATTAGAAGACAAGGCAAATTTATTTGTATAGCACACTTCAGTACAAGGAGAACGCAAGGTGCTTTACATGATTAAAGCATAGGAAAATAAAAACTGAATAAGAGCAAGTTGGAATAAAATGTAAACAAAATAAAATGTAGGAAAATGGAAACTGAAAGCAAATATGAATGATTAAAAAAAAAACAGTTGGACTAATGATGTTCCAGTTAACAGCCTTTCACGCCTTTGATTAGAACAGTCGAAGGCAGTCCAAAACAAATGTGTTTTTAATCTTGATTTAAAGGAACTCAGGCTTTCAGCACTTTATAGTCCTCTGGAAGTTTGTTCCAGATAAGCATAGGAATTAAATGCTGCTTCTCCGTCTTTGGTTCTGGTTCTAGGTATGCAGAGTAGAGCTGGAGCCAGAAGACCTTAGTGGTCTGGAGGGTTGATACACTGATAACAAGTCTGCGATTTATTTAGGTGCTAAGCCATTCAGTGATTTATAGACTAATAGAAGTATTTTAAAGTTTATTCTCTGAGATACAGCCAGTGTAAGGACTTTTGTGTTTAGATGCTTGCGGAGGTGCAGGTCTGAGTCCATTACCACACCCAGATTTCGGGCCTGCTTAGTGGTTCCTAGCTAACTTTTAATCGCTAATTCTGAATCTCTCACACTCTTTAATAAGTTTGCTTTACAATTTTCTCAAGGTTGTTGTTATTCCTGTTACTTCTGCAAACTTTTTATACAACAATTTTCCTTCCACTCAGTTTTCCAGTAATAAACTTGGATTCAGCTCTTTAAACAGAACACACAGGCCCACTATCTTTGTGAAGAGTGTTGGATAGGTTGAAAGCTTTTTTAAAAAAAATTATTGTGTTGGCCATAACATAACATGTCTGATTAAAATAAATGTTGCCAATTGGTTTTTGGAAAAATTCTAATATTCCGAGAAATTAAATTTTCACTATCAAGTAGCTGTAATCCAAAACCCCAACTGGTTTTCAAAATCATATATATTTGTTTGGTAAATATTTATAGTGCTTAACTAGCAAATCTAAAAAAATACTTTAACAGTAATGAGATCACACAATCACTCTTTGAAAAGGTTATGGACAAACTGGAAAGAATCTCACCCCGAACGTCAAAGTTTGCTAAATTTAATAATCATTTGTGCTTTTCTAATACTAGACATATTTTTTCTCTGTTTTGGTGTCACAATTAGTATTGATAAATATTAAAATACTCACCAATTTGGAATTAAATACTTAAATATCAAGCCATGGCTAAAAATACTGCCCTCTAGAGGCATGTAATAAGGGTCTAATCCTTTGAAATGTACTATTTTGAGATTAAACATTAGACTCAAGCAGTGAAGTCAAAGCAATCTACTCTAAAACTGACCCCATTTAGTTTTATTTCTGTATTTCCTTTTAACATTTCAAGCACTTCTCTCTGTCACTCTTTTTACCTTTGATGTTAACAAACTTAGCTTTTTTAGAAACCAGAGCAAACATAAAGGAGATAGATAAAACCGCCGGCTGCAGCAATTTCAGCAAACAAATCGCAAGACATAAACTTTGTTAGTGTCAAGCAAACGGCACACACAAAAACCATCTGCTTTAGAAAATGGTGTAAATACAACTACAGTTTTAGATTTAAAAAAGCTAATGTGTGCAAGTAACTCTGATATCACTGCCTGTAACATTTTATTGTTGTTGGAGACACTAGAAGCAGTGCTCAACTGTTTCAGAGGAATAAACATACCTCCCAGAGGGGCTTTGTGGGCGCTGTGCTCATCCTGTTTTGAGAATGAGTCGGTTAAGATGCTGGGAACGAGCTAGCTCTATTATCCCTCTGTGCAATAATGGCAAAAAGCATATTGGCTAAACATGAAAAAGCTCAAGCTGTGCCCTTATATTCAAACTGCTGAAAACAGAAATTGAATTTGCCTTAAGTATAATCATATCTCTACTCTCAGCATATTAAATAACAGAGATAATGTGCTGCCATTGGAGGACAAAAGTATAGTAATTGCATGAAGGCGATTTCAGGGTTGGTGCACAGAGGTCAATGGCAGCACACACATTTTACGCCCCTACCTCTCCTTCAGTCTTTGAGGTGACTGAAGGCAGGCAAGAATACAGCATCTGGCAAAATACTCCTTCCCCTTAAACCTTTTAAATCTTATCACAATACAGTGTATTTCAATGTATTTGTTTTATTTTATATGAAAAGATGTCATGTCACATTAAAAATGTAGTGCATAACTGTGCCGGAAAAATGAAAAGGATACATAGTTTTCAATTTATTTAAATAAGTCTAAAATTTAGCCATCTACCTAAACTGACAAGTAGAGAACTACCCAGAAAAGCAGCCAAGAGGCTCAAGGTAACACTCCAGGAGCTGCAGAGGTCAGCAAATCTGTCCACAAGACTACTATAAGTAATGCCCTCCACAGAAATGGCCTTTCTATAAGTGGAATTAAGAAAACGGTAAATAAAGTAAAGGAAGTCTTACCATATATAGAAAAAGGATTGCCAAAATCAAAGTTTTTGTGCATGTGTGCAAAACGCCATGTGTGGTGGTGAACATGCGTTGTGGTAAACAGGGCATGTGCAGGGGTAAACACTCCACATTGCCCTTAATACCATCCTTATGGTAAAATCTGGCGGCTGCAGTAGCATGCTGCTGGGCAGCTTTATTTAGGTACGGCCAATGAAGCATGTCATAGTGGATAGGAAGATGGATGGAGCTAGATACAAAACAATCCTGGACGAAAACCTTTCACAGGATCCTAGACTTGAGACAGGGTCAGAGGTTCACCATCCAGTGGAATGCCCTCAACATGCAGCCTTTTGTTGAATTTGGACTTTGCATCAATTATCTGCCTTTTGCTTTAAGTTTTCTTAGTAATTCTCTTCAGTTTAAGGGGTGGTTTGAGTGACTAATTCAGTTCTAGTTTACCAAAACTGCTTTGTGCAAACACTTTGCCAATCTGCAAGCAGATCCGGAGAATGATCAACTTCCACATGTTTACAAGACGTATGTGTGTTAGGAGAAACACACAATCATTATGCTCAATAATGGGAAACTTGCCAAATGGTGAAGTACTGCGTATAAGTAACATCTGTACTATGCCTTAGGCAGAGAAGTCACTTGCTGCTGCATGTGTCCATATTTAAATGACTTTTCATGCACAATAATTAAATAATACTTCAAAAAGTTGAAGTCTTATTGCATTTACTTTATGTTCTCACTTGACTTACTGATAATAGAAAGCCCCTGCAAAAATCCAGAGGTACAATGGAATGGTTTAAATTTAATCATATTAATGTGTTACAATGGCCTAGTCAAAGTTCTGATCTCAAAACCAATCTGTAGCATTATGTTTAAAATGTTGCTTACAGACACTCTCCAATCTAACTGAGTTTTAGCTATTCTGCAAAACAAATAGGACCATTTTCCCGCTCTAGATGTGCAAAACTGTTAGACACAGCATTGAAGACTTGCAGCAAAGGTCGGTTCTGTGTGTATTGACCCAGGCAGGCTTAACATGGCAAACCTTTTCAAATTTCAGCTGTAAAAATGAAAAAAAAAAAGCATTGTATTGATTCCATTTCACTTTCAATTTAACCCATGAAATGGCTACGAAATACTGTCAATGCTGTAACATAATAAAAGTTCAGGGGTGTGAATACTTTTTAAAAGGTGCCGTAGCTCATGGCCTGTCAGTGCTGTAACATAATAAAAGTTCAGGGGGTGTGAATACTTTTTAAAAGGTGCCGTGGGTTGTGGCCTTCACCCGGGTCATGACCCGAATGAAGGCCAAATAAAGTCAGGAACTAAAGCCATTTCCCAGTAGTTCAAGCGTTGCTGGAGTCTTCACCAGATGGAAGTGCCAGTCGGTGAAGTAGTGCCAGAAACGTTTTGATTTCTACTTTAAGGCTCTGTCTGCTCTGTTTTCATTTATTGTCCATTACAGACAAGTCAAATTATTAGTTGACTGTTCAGACAAACTGATCAATCCAGAAAACCTGCATTAATCATCTAGGAATGTTACCTGAATACATTTCTCATTATATATGACTATCTCTCTACAGTATAACACTATGCATAACTGTTGGAATAGTAATTTAAAAGTAAAATCAATAATTGCAGGCCAACAAAGCCCACAGGAATGTCCAGCCTGACCCAACATGGCAGCTCTGACCACATCTTTATCATAATTAAGTATTAGAAATCAAAGGCAGCTGAGGTTTGGGGGTTTGCCAGGTTACTAGCCTGATGGGAACACAAGTGAGGCAAGACGGATGCTATGCCTAAGACAGGCTCAATTCCTTTTTATCCAGTTGGCTAATTGTTCTGCGTGTCTCGGCAAGGCATCTGTGGGAAATGCAAAACAGCCGAGCTCCCTCGCCACCTCGCTGTTCATGTCAAGGTCAGGGACGATTACAAGATCGTTTGTATTCTCCAAGCATGAGAGATTAAACGCTTAGCAACAACCGTCCAGCGGCAGGAACCCGCCGGTGTTCGCCTCGTCTTCCTCCTTCCCGCTCAGCGTCTTCATCATTCCCCCTTGACCTTTCCATTTTGTTTGTAGAAAAGAACATGAACAGCAGCCACTCAAAAACAACAGTAGCAAAAGTGCATAAAAGCTGCATTTACAATATCAAAGCTTTCTGACATTTAGCTAACTCGCTATGCCTGCATTCATCTCCTCTCTAACATCTTTTGTTTCTTATTGTCTTGGACCATGCTGTTTGCAGTTGAGGCTTGCTTAAGAGGCTGAAAGTGGTGTCTGATAATCCTCCCTGTCTAAGCTGCTGGCACAATGCTTTCAATGGATCAGGCTTTCACTGGTGCCAGGACAATGCCAGGCTGACCAACCAGTTTCAATCCATGCCTTCTGTCACTCTTATTTGTTCATTTTAATTCTCCCCCAGTGCTCAGTCTTTTGTCTTCTTTAGTACACTGATCATGTCTATTTTCTTTGTTGTTTCAGACAAAATATACACATTTTCGACTAGAACATAATTCCAGTCTCGCTTTTAGGATAATTGTTAATAAAAAAAGTTCTGACGAGTTTACATGCAATCATCACGGGCCTTATTAGAAGATGGAGAAAAATATAATTCAATATAAAACTATGTAATATTAAAAACAGTTATAGCAAAGTTTTGAGCAGAATTATGGATTCTTTAATCAACATATAGTAAGGGTTATCCATTGTTAGAAATGTGGCGTATGAGTAGAATGTAGAAATGGGATGAACGAGTGGAACATCGGTCCTGGGAGCAGCATGCACACCTAGACAGTCTGGGACACAAGGCTGGGACACAAGGTCATCAGATAGCACCCAAGTGGTGACACATTATTTTACTGACGACATGTTAGGAAGCGTACAGCCCTTGCATGGGCGTGTACCTACACTTCTTTATAATGCTTAACAAATGATCAGTCGGGGCTCTTGCCACATTCATTGCTGTTGCGTCATGTTCGATCAGGAGCCCATCAGCGCTGATGTGTCTGTAAACCATTCCTCTGCCTTTTAGATTAAATATGGTAAAATATAGTTACGGTTTCAATGCAAACACCGCACTATCAGATAAAAGAACCAGGGGAGGCCGAGAACAGGTCAATACCTGAACACCATTAAAAGGTCAAATATATACAGATACAGCCCCACTAATGTTTTGTTCAGCAGGTTCCACATTGACCACATGATGTTTGTTGCCATCAACAGCCCTCTTAAACAATTCTGGCTGAATATTTAACAGAAAACGTTTACCAGAAATCATAAAGCCCATTCAGGTCCTTTGTACATCCATTTAAGTAAGCTACGGCATAAAATACCTCAGGCTAGAATCTCCATTTACCATTTAAAGACAATCGCCAAAAACACTTTTTTGTACTTAATCCTTTTTTTTGCCTCAGAGGGGTTATTTGAACTTTCTGATACATGTTCCTTCAGAGGGACAAAATAATACCCCTGAGCATCTTACTAACTAGAGTGGAAGTATGTTTACCCTGCTGATGGGGGACTCTGCCTGAATTGCCACCATTTTAATAATCACACCAAGCTAAGAAAATCCAGAAAATACAAACCTTTCCGTATCTCACTATGTGAAATTTACAATGTTTTTCTGTTTCCCCCAGATGGACTGCTTTATTTATTGAATGTGCTGGATTTAACAAAAGCAGTGATGTTTTCATTGTACACACTTTACAGGGAACATATGAAGGGCATACGAATGCTCCATATGTGTTTCTTCACCGGAGGAGAGCCCAGAATGTCTGCAGATCCAGCAGATTATTCCATTTGCTCTGTAGCAGCTGTAGATAATTAAATATTGAGACACACTGTCAAACACTGTCTTTCCTGTGCTGCACCGTTGGACAAAGCGCTCCTGACATGCACACTGCGCTTGAATATCAATGGACACCTGCATCCCTTGGTGCTAGGTGAGATATGCTGGGGTGTACACACACGTACACACACAGATAAGGACAAACTTATTTTTGCTGCATTGTACCAAATAATGTTATTTGTGTCTGTAAATAAGGGTAGAAGCTAGAATACAAATTTCTAGGCAGTATGCAATGTGTGTTTATAGCTTTTTGCACTTACAGTCACAAGTTTACGTACACTCAGTTCAGCTTTGGCTTCATCTTCAATCGTTCAATTTATTTGTTTTAGTTGGAATGGTGTGCTGCTCAAAGTGACTGCATGTTGGAGTAGCTTTGTTTTTATTTTGCTAAATCTTTAAAGAAACTTTAATTCCTCCTTTTTTGTGGATACATTTTTTTGGATGTTTTTCCTCTACCGGTGTTGGATGCTTCGCTGCTGGAAGGATTTTTGTTGGGGCATTTGTTATGACATGTAACCATAGCAACCAGTTGTTTTTATACAACCGGGAGCAGCTAGTTAACATCTTAAAAGCTGAAATAATACTTGAGCTACGTCCCCAAATCTCAGATGAGCTGAACAGGAGGTGTCGAGGATGAGGGAGCAAGAAGGAGAGAGAGAGAGAGAGGACGAAGAAATATTAGCCATTTCTTCCATGGATTATTATGGGCAAAGTGAGATCTTTGGGAAAAAAGTTGAAGAACTCCAAGCCTTAAAGACCCAGCTAGAATATTGGGAATGCTGTATAATGTGTTTCAGTGAAATATGGCTGCAGGATCATATACCTGACTCCAGCGTCTCTCTATCAAGCTTCCTGACCATACGAGCAGACAGAGATTTAAAGAAGAGTGGAAAGAGCAAAGGTGGTGGATTGGTGGTGCTGGTGAACAACAGCACCCAGGACAATGTCGCTGTGAAGTTTCGTCCCTGCAGCCTGGATATTGCAGTGTTAGCAGTGAGGTTTTGTCCATATTGTTTACCCAGAGGGTTCATCAGTGTTATTAAGTCAATAGTCTACATTCCTCCATCAGCTATTGCTGACACTGCATGTAAATGTCATCAGCTCAGTTGTGGATAAGCTACAGACACGAAATCCAAATGCTTTTCTAACAATATCTGGTGATTTTATTCATGTCTCACTCTCTGCTACACTTCCAACTTTTCAACAGTTTGTCACCTGCTCTACTAGAGAAAACTAAATCTTGGATTTCTTTTATACAAATGTCAAAAACTCATACACAATCTGTTTTTTTTTCTGCTCAGAACATAAGCCTCTTTTTCAACAGCAACCTGTGGTAAAGAGAACTTTGTGAAAATGGTCACAGGAACCCTAGGAAGCCCTTAAGGGTTGTTTTGAGGTAACAGACCGGGATGCACTGGGGTGCCTACTTAACCTACTGGTAGGCCCTAGACTCCTGTCATCTGCAGAAATACTCCGATGACTGCAGTCGTTGGGTAAAAAGATGTACAGGGAGCTGAGCACAGGAAGCGGATGGACTGCTCTGTAGCATTGTGTGGAAACAATCATCTCATCCTGAATGTGGATAAAACAAAGGAATAGGACCAACCCGATTACCATACTGAGAGAAGGAGGTGGCGGGGAAGTACAAATACCTTGGTGTTCAACTAGACAACAACTGGGGACACAACCGTGAAGCCGTCTACACAAAGGGACATATCAGAATGCTGCAGATCTTTTATATGTCTGCTGTGGAGAGGGTGAGCTCCTCTGCCATCATCTGTTGGGGAATCAGCATCAGAGCAACTGACTTAGAGAAGCTCAACAAGTTTATAAAGAAAACCTGGAATGTTCTGGGGACTCTTCTAGAACCTCTGAAGATGGTTGTACAAAAAAGCATTCTTCATAAAATTTAGAACATTATGGACAACCCTAAGCATCCTACTGATCAGAATGTTGTACAACAACAGTATCTTCAGTCAGAGGCTTCCTAATCTCAGCTGTAAGACAGACCGGTAAAAGAGATCCTTCCTGTTTGCAGCCATCACCATCTACAACAACTGGTTGAAGAAACCCCAGTAACATGAGTTACACCAGCATTTAAATTTCCCTTTGGGATTAATAAAGTGTTTTTAACTTCATTTAATTGAATTTTAAAAATTATTCTTACACACATGTCCAAATAAACTGTATTAGTGCATATCCATGAGCATTTAGTTTAATGTTTCTTAGCACCATGACCACATGCTTTTCTGTAACCATCAACAGGCTTCCTGGCATACTTGATCAGTTCTTTAAGTAAAATTTGTTGCATTCATTTAAATTGTTTGGTTTCCAGGCCATGACTTTTAAACACAGTCCATATATAATCAATGAGGCAGAGGAGGGGACTTTGGGGAGGCTAATTCTACATCTTAATCTGCTTTAATTTGCTTTGTTTATTAAGTCCAAAACCAGTTTGATTGTGTATTTGATAATCCTGATAGAATATGCCATTGTGCCCAAATTACAACCATCTATCTTGAATTAAAGTTACAATTGAAGAATCTCAAGGTAGACTTTCCCTACTAGCCCTTCCCTTTGCTACATGTAATTGCATTACTGGCAGCAAAGCTGAATCTTTGTCCAATCTAACCATAAAATCATTTTCTGAAAGGAATAGGTATTGTTCATTGTGGAAGATGCATCTTTTAATCTCAGTCCATCTGAAACTAGTGTCACTGTGGGCAGTCCAGCAGGTGGTGTTAAGACCCGTTTTTCTGCCAAAGAGAAACTATTAGCTCCAGTCAATCATGATCACTAATGGAAGTCATTAAACCTTGGTTCTTGATCTTGTCAAGCTAAAGAGTCTTCAGTATCACTATTAAAATATGTAAGTCTCTATATGTACATATTTAAGACTGTATGTACCTTTCTTTCCCTGTCAAGACTACAGAAATTCTACATTAAATTCAAACTTATTCAACAAATTCTTGTTTTCAAAATGCATTATAGTTATATGTTCACTGTAGCCCAGGAAAGGACCAGTCCAGATAAATCAATAAAAGCCCAAAATTACGGCTTTTAGACTGATGCCAGTATGTAAACAAAAGTGGAGCAGTGGGTAATTCAGACAAAACAATTATAACATTTAATTTATGCAGCGATGATGACTGGATCAGACTGGTCAGACTATTGTGAAACTCCTCCAAACAGCTCACACTACTGTCACTGATTAGTAGAAAAAATATACGTAAACACTTATTACTAACCAACTAGTTAGATCAGTGCATACTTGTATCAAATCCAATAATACAAGATTACATTAAAGTGGCTGCTACCCAGAAGAAAACGCCAACAATTTTCCATAAAAGTAAAATCACTACAAGAGATGTAATCTGTCAGCCAGTTTCACGGCGTGCTCCTCTCTATGTGCTCGTTTATTTCCATACGAGTTGGTGGAATTGAATATTACATTTTAACAGGAACAACTAGTGAAAAGAGGTAAAACTTGTTGTGCATGATGAGAAGTTTTAGGTTTTCAGTTCTCATAATCTAAAAAAAAAAAAAAATTTAGCTTTGAAAAGTATTCAGGGGGCCATTCAGATTTGGAAAGCAAGTGTACATCACTTTAGCATTTTCTCCTTAGGAGAGCAAAATCTAACTTTCTTTGCAAATGCAAGTCATGATCAGAAGACAGTGAACTTTAAGACAATAGATCATTTTAATGCAACCAAGATCACATCAGACAGCCTGCACGAGTCCAACTGCTGTTTTAATTGTCTGTGTTACAGTGACATTCACTCAGAGTTGTAGGAGCAGTTTGGTGATGTAATAACCCAGACATGTTAAACACTACAAAAGGATGGATCACAGCAGTTTCAGACTGAACTGCAGATGAGGTCAGTGTTTTACTTGATACAAATAAAGTGTTTTTCATTTAGTGTGCAGAATTTAGCTTCTTTAGAGTTTGCAGCAAGTGCTCGTTTTAATTGTCACTCGAAATACTCCAAGATCTCTTCAAGGGTTAGCATTTGTATAATTTCCATGTAATTACCAATCTCCAAGAACAAATAAAAAGAGGGAAGAAGTGAGTCAAGGGACAACGGGTTGTTGCCTCAGATCCTGTGATTGTGCCTCAACACAGCCTCACAGGCATCTCCACTTTCCACATCCTTCACCCCTCAAGTGTTTACTAAGTCAATAGGAGTTTTCTGACATGTCATTGTGTCTAACTTTCAATAGGCGTCATCATCTTCTCTTTAGATTCAAAGAGAACGTCTCATCTACCTGACTATTCCTTTAACATCTTGTTTGTGGTAGTATTATTTTGGGAGCATGTAGTGCATAGCAAGCATCATATAGGTTGGGTGTAGGAAAATCAGTCTAACCCTCTTTTTTATGGAGGACTATATGTACAAACAATCTTGCATTGAAATACTAAAATCACTGAACCAAACTTGATATCTTCATATCTCCAGTCAAAATATATGTTCATTACCATGTCATGCTACGATTTTATATTGTAACAAAACCCCCGGGGGGGGGGGGGGGGGGGGGGTTAAGGGTATTGTCTCTTTAATGTAGGACAAAAGGTAGCTCTGTATGGAGGACCAATAATTGTATGCTTATTTATTGAGCATTTTATTTCTGTATTTATTTTTAAATATGGAAGACTTGGTCCTCCATAGCTCTGTGGAGAAAGAGTGTTACTTAATTAAATGCTCTACAAAATTAAAGTCCATCCATCCATCCATCCATTTTCTAAACCGCTTTATCCCTCATGGGGTCGCGGGGGGTGCTGGTGCCTATCTCCAACGTTACGAAATTAAAGTGTTAAAGGAAATTTTCATGATGTTTAAATTAAATTCAAAAGAAAGAATCATCCAAAGAATGATTGCCTCACAGGGTGCTTCAACCCCTGTGCAGTTCTCTGATTGAAAACAGGTGGTGTCCCATTTTGTTCTCTCTAGCAGCAGCTTTGTGTCATGATGTTTTTTTCTTGGACTTTTCTAGTATCAGCCCTGTCACATCTTAGCATTCACAGGGTATGTAAGGCTATGTGTGATTTGTCTCAGACAATGAAGCTCAGAATGACATCCCACCTGAGTCGAGCATGTACCAGCTGCAAGTCGCAAAAACCAGTGCTAATTCTTGTGCTGATTCTTAGTGGCATACAAGCGGATAACTGTGCATTTCTCTCCAGTTAAGGTGTTCAAGACTCTCCAAAATAAGGTTTTTACAGCACTATACAGTTTTTTGACTGTTTTGAATATTAAGAGAATGTATTCCTAATTGGAAATCGAAAACCACTTGGAGTACAAACGTACTATTATAAAGACTGACTCTGAGACAGAAGTTTATACATTGCTTAACTAAAACTAAAAAAACATATATAATAAATATATATATATATATATATATATATATATATATATATATATATATATATATATATATATAATTGAAATTAATATGGGCCTGCTCCTGCTTATTTATGAAGGCCCGTCTTACCCCGGTTTAAGATTTGATAGTAAAGGAGTAATAGATTATCAGAGGCAAAAATTTAAAATATGCATATTTATTTCATTTGGAATTCCAAAGAGACAAAAAACTTACAAGCTTAGTTTTGTTACCCACGTCCTTCTCCTAGGCATTGCAGCTTTTTTGTCTATCGTCTTCTTCGCAAACCCAACTTTTTGCCCCTGCCCCTCCAGATTAGTTTGAGGGTTTTGGGCCCAGACACTGTAGCCCCATTTACACTACCCTTGTTAAACCGAGCTCGGTCCGAGCTTGGATCAGTTAAAAAGTCTGATGACTGTTTACACGTCACGCTATCTCGGTTCCTTGGTTTCCTCGCCTCCTAGTGACGATCTGCGGTACTACTACTCTCTAGGATTGAAGGAGGGAATCAAGCAAATAAAAATGGCGCCGCCCGTAACATTCAGGCAGTTATGTTTGGCTTTATTTCGTTGTTTGCGGAGAGTCAGGCGAAGACGGCAACTTTTGGTGAATTTACTTGACAGAGTCGGCTTTTGGGAAATGGATAGGACAAACGAACATCTAATTAGGGCTTACAGACTTTGGAAACAACGAGAGACGCTGAGGTTCATCACACTGTTAAGCAGAATCATCACTGGAAATCGTGTGTCACGGTAGGGAAGCTAGTATTTTTATGAATGTCTGAAATGTCAGTTGGCTGTAAGGAGATGATGCGGTCTGCTCATGCGCTCTTTGTTATTAGAGAAATGGGCCAGGTAAAAACCAGGCCGAGCCCACCCCTGGAACTGGGCAGCGTTTAGCGCGGTCCGGTTGTGTCTGGCTCAGTTCAGTTCAGTTTGCGTTCCATTTACACTCGATAGTTATCTCGGTTACTGAGCTCGGACTGGTCTCTGCACGGTTAAAAAGTGATAGTGTAAACGGGGTATGTGTCTCCAGGTTCTATCTGTTCTCAAAACAAGTAGTATATTCTCTCATGCAGTACGGCTGATTTAGTACCCAAATTGTCCATTCAGGAGTCTAGCCAGATGACCTCAAGAACCATAAAATAGCTTTCAGCCCTTAAAGCAAACATCCTGTAAGCTGTGTGTTTTCTGCCTCAGAGGGGAGACACAGTTTAGAGGCCAAAAGTACCTCTTATTGCTTTCCATAAAAATGCCTGATTAATGTAACAACTGATATTTTCCACAACAATATATATATATATATATATATATATATATATATATATATATATATATATATATATATATATATATATATATCTTGCAAAAGGAAAGTTAATTGACAAACTGACGAGGTCTACATTCACTTGTAGCAATAGCGTTTGAACTTTAACTCGACACAGAGCCTTTTCTTTAAGTTTTCTTGACTTACTCAGAGACCTTTTCTTCATGAGCTTGGTGATCCCTCAAACTGCTACTGAGGTATACCTCACCTTCATGCCAACGGCAGTCTCATTGTTCCCCTTTGCAGCTTCTTTTCATGAAATTAAGAGGCACAACAACCACCATGGAAACTCAGAGCGTCCATCAAGGCGAGACACGTACAAGCAGGTTATTTAGTGGAATCTAATTTGATGCACTCAAACAGGTGAGCTGGTAATCATATGCAACACATACTTTTGACACACCTCCATTTGCGCGTGCTTATGTCATGCATCCTAATTTGGACTACAATTGCTATAGCCCCTTCTGCCCCCCCAAACAAAATGTCTGAAAATGCTGGTTTTGGGTGTTATATATTTTGAACTTGAAAAATATCCTTCAGTTTTTTCTATCTGCAGATCAGCTACTAGCTCTATAAGCCAGCTGCAATGCAATGCCAGATTTTCTTTACAGCGCTTTCACTGTGAACACTGGGGAGCCTCACTGACTGGTAATGGGATTATTCAGCAGAAAACTCATTATGGGTGCAATTGACTTAACTTTTTTGTTTTATTTAGTTAAGCCCTGAGCGCCCCTCTGGGCCATGCAGCCCTGGGCACTGAGCCATATGATCCATTTTAAAAGACACCAGTGATCAAAACCTAAAAGTATTTTGCACTTTTGAATGAGTTGAGCTCAAATCTTTTAGTCACAGTGCATGCCTTAGCTATGTCAAATGGGCAAAACTGCTTTGTTTTTCTTCCATTTACATTTTATACCTAAAGTATGTTTCTCATTTTGATTAATATTTTCTCCATTGTGTTTTCTCCATCTTAATAATTTAGTTTAATACCAATACTACATGATTAATTTCTGACGCCCCCCTTTTTCTACTTCTGTATATTTACAGGACATGTATACTGAATACAGGATGTCAAAGTTTTATACTACAGTGATCTGAAGTAACATCCACCACCTAACAGCTGCACCTTACTGAATTACAATGATCTGCCTGTCTACTTTAATGCAGAATTAGGAGAAAACATTTCCTAAAAGGAATTTAACCAAAGAACTACAAATCCCCCAATTACCAAGAAAAGCATGTCACCATAGCGATGTCCTTAACAGATCAATTTATTGTTAACAATCACGGTTTTGGTATAGCGCACTTCAGCGAATGGAGTAAAGAAAACACAGATTAAAAGAAGGTCTAGCTAACAATCATAACAAAAAGGAAATAAATAGAAAATAATCTGATTAATGTCTAATAATTCCAGGTTCATATGAATACATAACATCTACAGTATAAGTTAATAAATCGAAGCTACTGTATAAATACATCACCAGCATGCACAATATTGTTTTATGGAGAATATTGGAGCGGTTATCATCTCACACTGAAGAGACAGTATAGTAGGCAAGTGCATTTTCTTGACCAAGAAGAAACTGAAAACGTTAATCCACAAACTTCAAATCTTCTCGTACAGCTTCCACTTTATCAATGCGTGTGCTCTGCTGTTGAATTAGTTCGTTACTTAGGTCTGCGGTTCCGGCTGTGGCTTTTCAGGGATCTTGTCGATGTCTAGCAAAGACCGCGTTACCTGGAGATGGATTTTCAGTCAGTGTTCTTTTGATTTTGCTTTGTTCGTCTGGATCAAATTGTATCCCCACAAGCAAAAAGGAGCCAATCCGAGATGTTACAGTAATGACAATACGGACAATAAGAGTTAGGTGTCCAAAAAACAGGTAATTTATTTAAGAAAGCACATCAGCACATGAGAGGGACAAGCTGCACTATGTTTTTCTTTTGTGTGTGTGTGTTTTTTTTTTTTACTGTATGAGTTTGCGGTTTTAGTTACAGTATGAGTGTGTGACTGAGCTGGACACATACCCGACACAAAGCAAACAAACAAAAACCTTTTTCCTCCCCCCCATGTCTTCAATCACAGAAAGAACCTTTCACTCTACCATCACGGGTGAGGAGCGACTGAAGATGTTGGTACGTCTCTCTGAAGTTACGCCACGAGGTCTAACACGTTCCTCCCTGGATCCCATCTACTCTCTCACTCACTCTCACTCCCTGTCTCTCGCACTAAGCAAGGCCATGACATTCAAGGCTGCGCTAATTTTCTTGCTGCTCAAGCATTAAGAAGTAAATATCTGAATGCCCCCCCCCCCCCGCCCACCCTCGCCAAATACATTAAGACAGCTCAGCCTCATTTGCACGATTAGATCGGTCTTTGGGGGGGTGTGAAGGTCACTGTTTCCCTGTTACTCACACCACGATGGACGACGTACCTCTTGTGACCTAAGTCGGTTTTCTGGCAAATGCTGCAGAGGCTGTCATGGAGGGTGTTTCATTCTTGGGTGTTTTTTTCTTCTTCTTTATCTTTTAATGATCATAGCGTGTTTCTCAAATTAAACACTTCTTCCATCCTCCTATTTTTTTGCTTTTAAGTTGTGGAAAAATAATGAACAGCAGCCACATCGGTACCATCGGTTTAAATGACGGCCGATGTTCCACCACCCCCACCCAACCCTACCATTTTTTGTGTGTTTCTCTTTTTTAATTAAAGAACTTTTTAACAATTACTAGTTTTGTCATCATTTGTGAGCGCGCGTGTTGTGTCGATTTGGCAGAATGAGGTTTTGGACTTTTTAATTGTTGCCCTCGCCTCCTTCATCGTCCTGCTGGTCGCTCGTCCACAGCGTCAAGTTGTCTCGTAGCAGCTGCATGATGAGAGTGGAGTCTTTGTAGGAGTCCTCGTTGAGGGTGTCCAGCTCGGCGATGGCGTCGTCAAAGGCGGTCTTAGCCAGGTGGCACGCCTGCTCGGGGGCGTTCTGGATCTCGTAGTAAAAGACGGAGTAGTTAAGAGCCAGGCCCAGACGAATGGGGTGGGTGGGCTGCATGTGCTCCTTGCTGATCTCGTGGGCCTCGCTGTAGGACTTCTCAGAGGACTCCACTACAGAGGCTCTCTTCTCCCCCGTGGCGACCTCGGCCAAGTAACGGTAGTAGTCACCCTTCATCTTCAGGTAGAACACTTTGCTCTCATGCTGCGTCTCGTTGCAGTTCTTGATCAGGAAGTTGTCAAGGAGGTTGAGCACGTCCTGGCAGACGGCCTCCAGCTCCTTCTCAATCTTTTCCCGGTAGGCCCGCACCATCTCGATCTTCTTCTCGTTGCCGTCAGCTGACGTCTTCTGCTCGATGCTGGAGATGACACGCCAGGACGAGCGTCTCGCCCCGACCACGTTCTTGTAGGCCACAGACAGGAGGTTCCTCTCCTCGTTGGAGAGCGCTTCATTGAGCTCTGTGACCTGAAAGAAAGGAGACAGACCAACATGGAGATGTTATCCCCTGATGTGCAATGTGAAAAGAAATGTTGGTAATACTCAACTGCTTATTGACTTTTTGAACCCCTAATGCTTACTATAATTTTGTCTTCTTCTTTTGTAAAAACACTGTATTTATACATATTTACAATTTCCCCTACAATTCCCTATATATTAATACTTAAAATGTCTTCTTTGACAGCGAAGTAGAAATTAAGCCAAATTCCCTGTTTGTGTGCACAAACTTAAAGCAGTTTTAGCCTGCAGTTAGTCCCACAGAGTATGGGCATTTACACAAAATAAATCTGTGCATGAAGAGCCCTGCAAAAATGTCCCCATATTTTGCCACGTTTGCCTTTTATCTTATTGAGATCTGGAAATGGAAGGAAATTTATACAGGGTTTTGAACCTTTTTTATTTCTGAAAAATGTGTATTCAGTCCTTCCCATTAATCTTAGTCCCACTTAATGGACGATGTCTGTTAACAGGAATTTTAAAGGCTGGCCATAGATTGTCGGTTGGATTTAGTACTGGACTTTAATTTTTTTTGACTAATTCTCTAAATGTTGTTTCATTGCCCAGCTGTTTTGGTAGGTTTCTTATTGTGCAATACTCCATTAATGTTGGATGGTGGGATAAATGGTGCCCAGTGAGATGTTCCAAGTTTGGAATTTAAGGGAACTTTGAAAGCAAGATATTAGCTATGGGATTTAATTTAAGATCAACAGAACTTTTGGGGTTTTAATTTGAAAAAAAGATGTTCGCCATCTACTTCACAATAATCAGCTACCTTGTGTTGTTAAAATTAGTAGTTGTAACATGCCAAATGTGGGTAAAGTACTAGAGGTATAAATACTTTTTGGAAGGCACTCCAGAGAACATAAACCAAAAACACCCCTGAACAGTCCCTGCATCCAGGTGCTCTGACATCAACTCCTGATTGGCTGCTTGCAGCTTTGAATGCTGGTTTTGTTTTGACAGCCTTGTATCTGGCTGCAGGATTTAATCCTTTTTACCCATCTGGGACTGTGCAGCAGACACATCTTTACAGACAACTTCTGAGCATTAAGCCTGTTGTTTCTTCTTGTTTTAACATGGCATTCAGTCCTGTGCAAAAAGCAAAGCAGGGGGCTACAGCTAGGCACGCGGAACTGTTACCTTTCCATGTGTGTGGCTATATTTAAAACAAGTGTTCTAAAGATGGCCAT
Organism: Fundulus heteroclitus; assembly: GCF_011125445.2. NCBI lineage: Eukaryota > Metazoa > Chordata > Actinopteri > Cyprinodontiformes > Fundulidae > Fundulus > Fundulus heteroclitus. The sequence goes on along the minus strand of NW_023397165.1, from coordinate 474,864 downwards.
TATATACAGTGTGCAACTGTGTGCTTCTGCATCCAGGCAGAACAAGTTACTTTTGCTATGATGTCACCATCAGTGGCCAATCTGTATATAAGCTTAATGCTCTAACCACAATGTAGGATCTCAAAGGCTCTATCTCACCACTATACACCTTGTTTCAATGTTTGTGGTTGTCAGGGTTGAGTTTTGTTTCTTGTTGTCTTCTTATTGGTATAATTATACAGGTTATACCAATCTGTATAATCTGACCCAATCTGTATAATATGATTGAACTTGACTTTGTAAAGTGCCTTGAGATGACATGTTTCATGATTTGGCGCTATATAAATAAAATTGAATTGAATTGAAAGTCTGAGTTCAGTTCCTCTCACGTTGCTTACCCTCCAGTAATCAGTTACACCTGTTAGGTCTGCAATCAGACAGAATCCACTCCACCTGTTAGTTTCTCTATTTAAGCCTCACTCTACCTTCAGTTTCTCGCTGGTTCGTCTTCACTCATCCTTCAATCACCTGATGTTCAGAAAGAGATTCTTCCCACGTCTTCCTGGATGTCACCTTCTGTTCCTCGTTTGGCTCCCGAGTCCTCCGTATCTGCCCGCTCCCTCCAGCATCAAGTAAGTCCATCTTCCTCTGTTGGACTAATCCTGTCTCCCCTGTGCCAGGATTCTCAGCCTGCTCTGGGGGTACCCGTTTCTACGGCGCAGCAACCGCAGCGTCCCAGCAACCTCCAGCAGTTCAGTCCTTCCTGTCATCCTAGCAATAAACATAACTGAACTGTGCTCCGTGTGTGTGGTCTGAGTTCGGGTTCACCGTGACAAAAACATGACAGCACGAACCAGCCAAAAGGTGAACCCGAGACCCACACGGAGCGATCGTGCAGGAGCCGGCCAGCTAACGGGACTGGAGATTATTGAGCGGTGTAACCGGCTCTGGAGTCAGAGGGAGACCGTGCCGATCTGGCCTGACGCCTCGCATGCATCTCGCCAGGGTCAGCCACCGGCACGGAACAAGCGTGGAGGACACCGTAGAAACGCAGCGTCGTACCTGGTTGACGCCCCACATTCCTCCCGTGAGGGTCAATCACCACCGCCTACTCCGCTGCTCTTGGCTTCCGTCCATCTCCGCCCAACAACCTCCACACCGGCTCCAAGGCGCTCGACCGCACCTCCTCCTCCCGACAAGCAGCAGCCTCACGTCCACCAGTCTGCGGGGAAAGCAGGGGCGCACCACAAGGATCCCAGGATGGTGCCCAGGCCCCTGCAGCGGCCCCCGACTAGCTATGTTGAAATTGATGGATGGGATGTTCTTCCGCCATTAATCCCTCACCGTATCAAGGAGCCACCACAGACCAGAGTGCCACACATAGAGGAGTCCCAGTTATGGGACTTCTTCTATGGGGAGAGGGACGACTTGTTCCCCAGCTGGTCTGTCCCTGCTGGGGTTGGTGCACCGCACGTTACGGCCCAAACCTGCGTGGGTGTGGTGCACATTAAAGAGCCTGTCTCTAAGGTTCCTGCTGCGCACGCCAAGGTCTGCGTGGGTGCGCACAGACCTTCACCAGCTGTTCCAAAGGGTTCTGCCGCGCACGCCACAGCCAAAGTCTGCGTGGGTGCGCCCGTACCCTTACCAGCCGTACCAGAGGCTCCTGCTCCTGCTGCGCACGCCACGGCCAAGGTCTGCGTGGGTGCGCACGTCCCTTCACCGGCTGCTCCAAAGGGTTCTGCCGCGCACGCCACAGCCAAAGTCTGCGTGGGTGCGCCCGTACCCTTACCGACCGGATCAGATGCCCCTGCCTCTGCTAAGCACGCCATGGCCAAAGTTTGCGTGGGTGCGCTCGTACCAACACTGGCTGGATCAGAGGCTCCTGCTGTGCACGCCACGCCCAAGGTCTGCGTGGGTGTGCATGTCCCTTCACCGGCTGCTGCAAAGGGTTCTGCTGCGCACGCTACAGCCAAAGTCTGCGTGGGTTCGCTCCTACATTTACCGGCCGGACCAGAGAATTCTGCTCCTGCTGTGCACGCCACGGCCAAGGTCTGCGTGGGTGCACACATCTCAGCTCAGCCAGCCTTTGCTGAGGTCCCGCCGCCGTTGGCCTTTGCTGAGGTCCCGCCGCCGCCGGCCTTTGCTGAGGTCCCGCCGCCGCCGGCCTTTGCTGACGTCCCGCCGCCGCCGGCCTTTGCTGACGTCCCGCCGCCGCCGGCCTTTGCTGAAGTTACCAAGTCCCGCGAGGGGGTCGAGGAGGACCCGCCTCCCCAAGTTTCCAAGTCCCGCGAGGGGGTCGAGGAGGACCCGCCTCCCCAAGTTTCCAAGTCCCGCGAGGGGGTCGAGGAGGACCCACCTCCTGACAGCTGCAGCCAGACGTCTCCTGGACTCTATAGCCAGGGGGATCCACCTCCATTCAAGTCCCGAGAGGGGGTCCAGGGAGACCCACCTCTCATCTCAGCTTCAGAGTTCTTCGAGGGTCCTGCGCTGGAGTACCTCATCAGAAAGACCCAGATGAAGCTCCGGTGCCGGGCACCTGAGACCTTGCCGCTTCGCCGTCGGGGTCGCCCTCCGCGACACTCGCTCCAGACTCTGCCTCGTCGGGGCCGCCCTCCTCGAGGCTTCAATGGGGCGATATTGCTCCGCCTCCTGCCACGTCCTGGCCGTCCACCACCAACTCCATCTGGTTGGTTAGCTGGAAAGGGACGCCTGCGCTTTAAAGGACGCCTGCGCTTTAAAGGACGCCTGCGCTTTAAAGGACGCCTGCGCTCTCAGAGGTCCCAGCGCTCTCAGAGGTCCCAGCGCTCAGTTGTTTAAGTCAGTTTAGCTTTGTGTGTTCTTCTAGTTATCTTGGAGCTCCCTAGTTTTCGAGTTGCCTCCTAGTGTCTAAGTTGTTCTTGAGCCCCTAGTTTTTGAGTTATTCTAGTTCCTGAGTTCTGGTGTTCACTAGCTCCCGAGCTATCTTAGTGTGAAACCAGTTCCTGAGTGGTTCCCGGTGTTCTCTAGTTATTTTCTAGAGTGTTTTGGTTTCAATGTTCTCTAGTCTCCGCCTTAGCTTTTTGTTCTTGTCTTAGTTCTCCAGTTGTAATCTCGTGATTTAGCCCCCTAAGTTCTATAGGTTTCTGCGTTCCCTAGTCTTGTCTGGTTCCTTGGTTTCCATTCTAGTTCCTTGTGGTTTCCGTTTTGTTCTGGGCATCCCTAGATACCCTGTTGATTCTAGTTCTCCAGAGGCCTCCTAGTTCCACCTTTTTTCCCTGGCGTTTTGAGTGTTTCTCAGTTCCTTGGCATGTTAAGACGCCCTCTAGTCCCAGGTGTATTAAATACGCCTGTTTAGTCCTAGGCCTTTGCCTACACTCTCTGCTCATCTGCTAGCGTTTATTGGACACTCTTTTTTTAACTTGTTAGCGTTCTCTAACGCCTTCTAGTCTTCCAAGCGTTCCCTAGTTTCCAAAGATCCCCGGTGATCTCTCTTTGTTCGCCCTGGTTGGGTAGAGTTTTGTTTGACCCTAGCCCTCTATCCTGAGCCGCCCTCCACCCACCCTGGTTGGATTAGTTTGTGTTTTGATGGTTGGGTAAGCTGGTGTTGATTCTAGCCCCCCATCCTGAGCCTCCCTCCGCCCACCCTGTTTGGGTTGTTTTGTTTTTTGACCGTCCGGTGACCGGCCTTGAGGGGGGGGGGGGGGGGGTGATGTCAGGGTTGAGTTTTGTTTCTTGTTGTCTGAGTTCAGTTCCTCTCACGTTGCTTACCCTCCAGTAATCAGTTACACCTGTTAGGTCTGCAATCAGACAGAATCCACTCCACCTGTTAGTTTCTCTATTTAAGCCTCACTCTACCTTCAGTTTCTCGCTGGTTCGTCTTCACTCATCCTTCAATCACCTGATGTTCAGAAAGAGATTCTTCCCACGTCTTCCTGGATGTCACCTTCTGTTCCTCGTTTGGCTCCCGAGTCCTCCGTATCTGCCCGCTCCCTCCAGCATCAAGTAAGTCCATCTTCCTCTGTTGGACTAATCCTGTCTCCCCTGTGCCAGGATTCTCAGCCTGCTCTGGGGGTACCCGTTTCTACGGCGCAGCAACCGCAGCGTCCCAGCAACCTCCAGCAGTTCAGTCCTTCCTGTCATCCTAGCAATAAACATAACTGAACTGTGCTCCGTGTGTGTGGTCTGAGTTCGGGTTCACCGTGACAAAAACATGACAGTGGTATTGTCACTGCAAAATGTATAACTTTTTTACCAAGTATGCAAACACAAAAAAACATGGAGTTTCCAGGAGTGGTGCTGGTATTCATGCTGTCCTTATTAATTACAGATCTAATAGGGGTGGGCTAAGAATGATTATAGTCCTTTGTGTTTGTTTATTATAATAAGACTAAATTAAGCAACTATAAACAAATTTACAGGATAACATTTCCTAACTAGCCAGTTTAGAACAAAGAACATATTTTTCCCCTTTTAATGCGGCTCTGTGCCAACAAACTACTTTTTTGCTTCCCATTTGTTGTTCATTCGTTGGATAACACATTTGCCGGTGCGAGTCTGGTCCATCTTATGCTTCTGCTTAAAGTGGATTTGTAGGGCATCTCTGAGCTGAGACCGGATTCTACATTGGAAACAGAGGAGTTCTACTTTGGCATCAGGAAAAGTGTCAGATAACTAATGTCTGTGTATTCTCATTCTATTCTTTAATATTTCCACAAAACTCGGCAGGAAAACATTTCGGCCTGATTAATTTCCAACAAATTTTCACACATCGGATTGTATTTTATTTTTTGTTCCTGTTCATTTACGTTTGTGTTGCACTAAAAGGAATTGCTGACAAAGCCTTTAAGATGTATTAATCAGACAAGGAGCCATTTCAAGCATTTGGCATGCTGGGGGAAGTGGGCATCTTAATGCAAGTGGGCCTTATCAATGCAAACAGATTGTCTGCAAAGCGCAGCAAAAGACTTAAATTTGCGTCAATACAGGGTCATTGCTTTAGCATTTGAACAACACTTTTGTAAATTCTGCAGAAGCGACAAATCTATGCAGTATAAAAGTATGCCAAATGTGGCCTCTTTAAGCTCCCCTAGTTATTGACATTTTCCCTAGAGACTGGTTTAGACTGCAGCTCACATTATGTACGGTGTCGGTAGAAACATGATGATGTAGCGTTATTGAAATCTAAATATCCTTATGCACAACTGAAATGGAAGGCAGTAACATAAGCACAAGGAGGATTTGAGAGTATATCCCTCCCTGACCATGAATGTCAAAAAACAAAATTCAAGTCAAAATTAAACATTTTTAGAAAATAAAACTTTGTTTTTGTATCATATCTATTTCAACATGGAAGAATGAAAGAGCCACCAACATTATTTGTCTTGGGTTCAAAAAATCCACATGCAGCATCCCGAACACATGGTGGAGCTGTAGGTGTTTTTAGAGGACACTGTGTTGTACAGCTAGAAACTCCATAAAAATTTTATGTCGCTCAGAACCAGCAGGAGTAGAGACATGCTTTAATTTGACTTAAAAGGCACACATAATCTTCTAATCCCTATCCCACTATCTACAATGGTACCCCTTGATACAAACGTATATGACTAATGATGTCTTCATCTGGAGATTTGAAACAAACAAAAGCTTTTACCTACATCTACACTCTTCAGTCTCTGCAATTGCTTGTACTTTATGATACATAAAGAAGCCATCTACCTGAGTTGTAGTTAAATTGTAAAAGGGAGGGAGTTGGGGGGGGGTTGGGGGCAAAGACCAAACTGTGATGCAATCTAGTTTCCATGGCAACTGCAAAATAGGCTTTGTTTCTGAGAGCCTCACTATCTCTGTAGGAGATAGTGGCTACAAACTGCTCATAGACAGAGCAGATGATACGGTGAAGGTTGCAGCATGGTGTGTGTGGCTCAGTGAGAATGGTGAAACCACAAGCAACCTTTTCCAGTCACTTTCCTTCCCGTCATATAAAGCAGTGTTCCTGAACACAAGGGCCTCAGAGCGTTACTCTTCTGTGAGTCACAGTGCTGCATAGAAAAAAATTGTTTTGTCTTTGACTTACTCTTGATGCATGTTGTGCTATTAGGCATGTTTTTAAGTTATTTAATGTTTATTAAATAACTCTCGGTCTGTTAGGTATTGTCCAGTGAATAATCAGCCTGAACAGCTGATATCAGTACAATAGTTGAAAGAGTGATTCGAGCACTGGCATTATCTTAACAGCAACCTCTGCACACATATGGAATAGATGAGTGACAATTTCTCTTCAAATATAAGAATTTATTAACAGAAATAAATTGCACATCCAGGGAACACCATTTGGTCTGTGTTCAACCAATTTACAATGCAAATCTTAGACAAAACATTATTTGAGGAAATTACATTTTAAAGAATGATTAGCTAAATAAAAGTCAATAACCTTTATGACATTTTTTAAATAATGTAATAATTTCTCCTGGAAATAATTAAGACTCGAATTAGTAACTTAAGAAGCTAGAGGGTGCTGTAGCGGACGATCGACCGAAATGATGTGTCGGTTCATGTCGCCAGCTTGCTGAGTTAATGTTAAATTACACAAATCCTAATTACATCAATATTAATGTTCCCTATTAATGCTGTACTAATGGTTGTAGCACTATTGGTCGATGGTGGAGTGAAACAAAAAGTATATGTTTAAAACAAGCCCTAGTTATGTTTACTAGGGTTAGTAGTAGGTTATTAACGGAGGCTAATAGCGGCTAATGCTAACAGACATTTGGACCTCATCTAAGGGATTTTTAAGGTGTATTTTGGTGTAACTAGTGGACTGGTAAACACAAACATCAATGTCCCATCGGTGCGCAAAACCCTTGTGGAAATAAAGTTTGTAAAACCGTAAAACACAACCCAAAACACATCAACATCACTTTGTTTTAAGATTGCTGGCAGGAGGCTTAGCCTGTCAGCTCCCGGTTTTAATCTCAGTCAAACCTTTAAAAAAATAGAAAACACATTAAAAGTAAATAATTTTAAATGGCTTCATCTCATAACTTCTATCTCTGTATCCGTTCGGTTAACTTTGGGCAATCTGGTTGGAAGATGTTGGAGCCGGCAGGGAGAGAGCGGCTCTCACCCTCCTTTGTAAATCACAGCTGGGATGAGTTGGGCTGGGCTCGGCCTGTTGAGGCCGCAGCGTCAGCATCTCTGCACGACAGAGGTGCTTTCTTAGGCTTCTTGTGAGGGCCTTTGCACAGTTTGCAGAGGGGCGACATTCAGATCAGCTTTTCTCCTGCAAAAGCTGAGGAAAGATTACAAACAGCCTATTTTGTGGCAATCGGCTGCTTAGGTTTCAATGTTGAAGAAGGCAGGATGGACTTGCCTTCGATTCTAGCCTGCGCGCATGTAGCTGGTCTCCGAACTCCATTCGGGTCCTCGGAAAAAGAGGAAGATAAGGGCGTCTCCCCCGTGCTGCTCCAAGCAGTGGGCACAAAAGATGACGATTGTTTGTTTCAGGCAACTTGGCTTTAAAGAGAGGGCACCCTACTGTGAGAACAGTCCCTTACTCCTGCGTCTCATTCTGCAGAAGACAGACTGTAGCTACTTATAGCATTAGAAACAGTGTGATTTCTTTTCACTTGGCTGAAAGCACAACACGCATGTCTTGTTCACATCACCAAATGCACTGAGAGTGCCATAATTGGTAGCTAACCGTATCGCTAAGACTAAGAAGCCTTAGCGATACGGTACACATACGGAGCAGGATCATTGCTCAGCACTAAATACATTTGCCATAAACTTATAGGAAAGGCTGTACAGTTATAGCAGCATTAAAATTATGCAAGGATTTTTGCAGTGAGGAAAAGAAAAATTATGGAGTAGACAGAATTTAAGCAACATACTTCGGGGCTCATCGTCTGCCATTACAACTTGACGGGACCGTCTCATTGAAGAAACAAGCTTAGGGCTGCAACTGATTCAGCATTATAGTGAGTTTTTTTTTCTTGGACTTCTGCTTATGAGTATTGTATTTAGAAAATACTTTTTTTGTTGCATTTATCCACCACACCTTAAAATCCAGTCTGAGAAAATATTGTCTTGACATTAAATCAGCCTGTGGTGAAAAAAGGGCTGGGAACTACTGATATGACGGATCTGATGTCTGGCTGCTTTAGAGAGGAGCAACTTTTCAAGCTTTAACGAATACTCCTTTCGAACAGCAGGCCAATACAGCAAAAACACACTTTCAAAAACAACTTGGAGCCTTACTCCATAAAAATCCTCAAACTTCCGTTGGTTGTAACTGACTCTAATCCGTTATTAGGGTTTTCCACTATTAGAAATACTTGGTAGCAGCTACTTTTCAGTACTTACTTTGCTGGAATTCCAAGCAAGCCGAGTTGGGCCGAAAACACAACGTCAGAAAAAATGCTGACTGGCAAATAGTAGAATGCCAAAGAACATTTGTAAAGCTATCTCAAACCTGACCTTTGCAAGTGAGAGCATCTTTAAGGCACAGCACCACTTGTTTTGCATAGTTCTGTTCACAAGATGGTTAGCACAGATTTTTTTGTATCTGGGGATGCACCAACCAGCGAGTGACCAGGACAATTTTACCAACTTAACTAGCGACCAGTCGTTCTGACAAAACCCAATGCCGTGAAACTTTCTACTGACAGAAGACATTTCAATCCAACTCATGTGTTCACAGGTGTGTCACAGCAGAACAGTAGTGGACATTATTTGGAGAGCGCTTATCCCTAACAAACATGCATGGGTACTTTAGTTTCTTCCGGCAGCACAAAAACATGGATGTTAAAGGGGACATACGCAAAATCTACCTTTTTAGCCTTTTAATACACTTTGCTGTGTACTTGGAGTCTCTAGGAATGCAGACAATTAGAATTTGTTTGTCCAGGTGCAGCGTAGATATCTTTATATTCAGCTAGGGTAATATTTTTCAAGCCGTTCAATTTTCTCAATAAAGTTTTTTAAACAATCGCATCACAGTCTTTGCTGCGGAGCTGCTAAACAAGGTCACGGACATCTAGCCAACCAATTTCTCGAATCCAGCATTTCTATTTTTTTCACCACGATTTTGTAGTCCAAGCTGAGTGATGCTTAAGCTACATGTGAATAAGTCAAAATATTCTGTTGCTTGCAGCATTAACCCACACAATTAATTAAATAGTTCCCCAGCTTACTAGCTTATACTGGAGTCAGGTGTGTTATAGCAGAGAGATGCATCTGAAAGTTGCAGGACACCGGCCCTCAAGGAGTGGAGTTTGATTTAAAGAGACTGCACCAGAACAAGTCTCTCTAAGACCCTCCGAACAGGGAGAAAAGAGAGGCTGATGGACAACAATACCGAGGAATTCAGACTACAACTGAATGATTTAAATGTAAAAAGGAGGAAGGTATTAAAAATCATGATATGCTCCCTTTAATAAATTGCTGCTAGGTGTGAGTATAAAAAGTTGCTTCTTATGCTGTGTTAGCTCTGTGACGGACCTAATACCTGTCCAGGGTGTACCCCACCTCTTACCTACAGATAACTGGAGAAAGGTATCAAGCTCCCAGCAACTCTAAAAATAATTAACTGAATGGATACATTTTTAATTGGAATCTGACTAAGCAAAAAAAGGGAGGGCCTCCGGCGTAAAAACTCTGCCAAGTCTGGGTGCATGACTTGCTGTGGTGACCCTTAAATTAAGGGAGCAGCTGAAACAACTCACTGAGTTACTGCAAAAGGTGAATGAGGCAACTTTAAGTGGGCATTATTTTTGTGTATACAAAAACAAACATCCATCCTAGATCACTGGAAATAAGATATGCCACAACCTTTAGTATGTCATTTAATCTTTGTTTGGTTGTTTTAGAATGCGTATAATGATAAATCAGAGATGTTTTCCTAAAGTATATCTACTCTGCATTACTGTAATATAGTACATTCTCATAATAAATTCTATTCCGTTGTTTTCTTGCTAAAAGCAAAAAAGTTAAATTGGTTCAAGAGCAAATTTATATTTGCTAAGTTACATTAAAACACTACAAAATCAAGAATAAAAGGTTAGCCGTTGTATTGATAGCGGAAAAATATGCCTTTAGCAATATGCCTATACCTTTTGTTCAGGTTACAGAATTAAACTTTCTTCAATAAATTACAAAAAAATAAAAACCCTCCTATAAATCTAATATGGTCTTTTACACATCAAAACTTTGGTATTTACTTTTACATAAATTGCCAACAATTTACTTTTACATAAATTCTACAACAAAAACAGCTCTGACACTTAGAGAAAGTTGAAATGCTGAGTCACTTTTCTTAGATCTCCCCCACCCCTGACCAACAGTGCAGTGCCTCTGAGGTGCTTACAATGCATTCACATTACGAACACATGCCCTGAGGCAATTTAGGGTGGCAGATGAAGCTAACATGCAGGAGGAAGCCAGCTTATTTGGAGACAACTCAATGCATGTATGGGGAGAACCCTTTGTTGGATTCTAACCCTGCACCATCTAGCCATTTTTGAGTTTCTGATTGCCTGGCAACCACTCAGGATGACCAAGCTGAAAACCATTTACTGTCTAGTTGCATCTTTACCTGTAATCCTTTAGAAATTTGCCAAAGCAACAATCCACCATACATCCTCCATTTCCCAAATGACCAGGTTAAATAGGGACAACTTAGTGTAAAGCCCTAGAAATCTTATAAAGTATGCTAGAAGAGAAAACAAATCCTGTTACTGTATATTTGGCTTTCTTGGTAGCTATTTCTGATGGCCTTAATAAGTTGCTCCCTGAATGTTTTACACAGCCTTCTGTTAGACGTTTTGGCTGTTCAGAGGAAATAAACATTTTAGTCTGGTAATCCCACATCCTTTTCTGTGAATCTACCTTGACTTAACAAATCCGTCCGTCTGTCCATCCTTCGTCTTCCGCTTATCCGGAGTCGGGTCGCGGGGGTAGCAGCTTCAGTAGGGAAGCCCAGACGTCCCTCTCCCCAGATGCCCGGGCCACCTCAACTGGCTCCTCTCCACGTGGAGGAGCAGCGGCTCTACTCTGAGTCCTCCCGGATGACTGAGCTCCTCAGCCTATCTCTAAGGGAGAGCCCAGACACACTACGGAGAAAACTCATTTCAACCGCTTGTATCCGGGATCTCGTTCTTTCGGTCACGACCCAAAGCTCGTGACCATAGATGAGGGTAGGAACGTAGATCGACCGGTAAATCGAGAGCTTCGCCTTTTGGCTCAGCTCTCTCTTCACCACAACAGATCGGTACAGCAGACGCTGCACCAATCCACCTGTCGATCTCCCGCTCCATCTTCCCCTCATTTGTGAACAAGACCCCAAGGTATTTGAACTCCTCCACTAGGGGCAGCACATCCTCCCCAACCCGGAGGAGGCACTCTACCCTTTTCCGGTTCAAGACCATGGTCTCGGATATGGAGGCACTGATTTTCATCCCAGTCGCTTCGCACTCGGCTGCGAACCGCTCTAGTGAGAGCTGAAGATCACGCCCTGATGAAGCCAATAGGACCACGTCATCCGCAAATAGCAGAGACGCAATCCAAAGGCCACCAAAACGGATCCCCTCAACACCTTGCGCCTATAAATTCTGTCCATAAAAGTTACGAACAGAATCGGTGACAAAGGGCAACCTTGGCAGAGTCCAACTCTCACCGGAAACGAGTCCGACTTACTGCCGGCAATGCGGACCCGACTCTGACACCGGTCATACAGAGATCTGACAGCCCTTATTAAAGGGCCCGGTACTCCATACTCCCGGAGTACCCCCCACAGAATCCCTCGGGGGACACGGTCGAATGCCTTCTCCAGATCCACAAAGCACATGTAGACTGGTTGGGCAAACTCCCCTGCCCCCTCCATTATCCTGCTGAGGGTGTAGAGCTGATCAACAAATGTATCATATTTTTACAGCTAAACCATTGCCATGCTTTGCTTTCATCAGCTATATTCAGAAAAGCAGGCTGAGCATAAATACTCGAAGAGCTGTAAAAAATATATATAACTGTCATAATATGCCGACCTTTGTACTGAAAGTTTGAGGAAACGCTAACAATAAGAAGGAACAAATTGCGTAACACTTAGGAGAAAGTCCTCTTTACCCTTCTTCGTTCATTGTTCCTGAAACACTGTCTCAGCACTACTTCAACCGATACAAATGCAGTTAGAGCCAATAATTATTTACCCTGCAGAAAATACGACCAGCAAGTGTGGGTCCACTGTGGAGAAACAGAGATCAGGGAAACAATGCCTGAACAACTGATCAGTGCAAACATAGCTTTCTTTGTTTCAGATGGCTGCAGGGTGTGCAGAAAGCCCCAACGGAAGCTGCGGTGTGGGGATGACAATGGAGCTCTGTTCACCCATGCAGCTCATCAATTGCGCCTGCCCTGCCGTGACTCATCCCTGCACTGGTCAGCCAAACTTTCAAACATCTGCATGCTAATACAGACAAAGGCCAGCAATCAATAGTTTCCTATAAGACAAATCTCTGCATTGCCCATATTGGGAGTTAGCCATATAGTGTCTAAGTGAGATGGCACTGAAAGCATGCCTCCTTTTATTTCCATTTAATACGTTTCTCTACACATAATGAAGGCTTGCCACAATCCCACAGATCCCCCTTCTTTGTGTTCCATGCATTCCCTCTTCCTTTTCTTGCTCAATAGCTCTCGCACCCTCTTCTGCTCTAACCTGATGTGACAACCCACCCCCCTACACACACACACACACACACCCCTGCCAACCCCTTTTCAAGCAGTGGAGCACAAAGGCGCCAGGGACGACCTGACGTCACTGGCGGCGTGAATAGGGTTAGCCAAACCAGCCACAAAAAACTTGGTGGTAAGCAGAGGGTTCTCTGCCTCCTTGTTGCTATGATACTGCATGCAATGGTAGTTTTTCCGGTGATTAGAACTGATGTTGGAGATAAACCATAAGACACATAAAGGGCTTGTTCATTAAAACGAAGAACTGCCTAATTAGACCACTGCACTGGTATAAAAGAAGGTCAGATATTTGATTCTCCTTGCTAGAGTGTGTGCATCCCAGCATACAATATAGAGCTATATTCATATCTATTTTACATCTATTACTTTGATGGTAGAGATTCTGGGTTTCTGATGTAATCGTATATAAAATCTAATTCCAACATTAGAATATGCAATGTGCCTGCCTGGTGTGTCGGGTGCTATGGGGTGTCTGTTTGGCGCTGTCTGGCCTTTCTCATTGCATTTCTAATTTCAAACAGTAGATGTTGCTGCAGGGGAAATCTTCTTTATTCAGTGATTTGTAGCTGAAGAAGAATGATCTGAGGAAATGCATTGCTAAAGTAGAAATATCATGAAAATTAATTTTATAGCCCTTAAATACATGTTGTGGTGTACTTGGAGTCTACAGAAGTGCAGAAAGCTGAATGTAGCCTCTCCACGTGCTGCTTGTTTGGGTCATATTTATCGAGCTGTTTAGTTTTCTCTGTTTTCTGTTATGATTTTGAGGGGTCGGGAGACATTTAAAGAGACAGCACCAAAAAGAGTTTGCTCTCAGATGCACCTCAGAACTTACCTGACTCCGCCAGATAGATTTGCTCCGCATATCCATCTGGAAACCTTCCGTTGAAGTAATTTTGGGAAGGGGCGAAAATACTGGTTAGCTGATTGGCCTATGTTGGTGATAGACGGGCCAAATGAACCAATCAGATTCGTCGTCGCTCTGTTACGAGCGACGACGAAAACACAACCACAAGCCAAGCTACTCTTGCTGCTGCAGGTAAAGGCTCGTTAGCTCAGCAAAGAAATACTCTGTAATTCCGATAAAACTTGCTCGATAGCCACGCTAACGCTAGTTTCATCGGCTGAAGCCGCCATGCTGTTAAGACTGAACTGACGCGCTTCCCGTTGCGTCACACCTCAACCCGCCTCAAAGCCAACGCTGATTGGACGTTCGTTTGGTGAACGGCTCCAAATTTTCTTCAACGGAGAGTATCCAGACTGATCTGCGAGTGAAACCTTGAAAGCTCGCGAGATCAGGATCGTCTCACGAGGCTACCTCAGAACAGGAGTAAAAAGGAGGAATGTGGGGATAAATTAATGAGGAATTTAGACCAAAGCATTGCAGTTCCACCTTATATACAATAAATAGGTTTTATGGATTAAAGTGTCCGACGGGAGCCATTTTTTGTGTCACCGGATACTGAGGGGGAAATAAAAAGAAAGTGAAACTCTAGCATTTTACAAAGGTTTAGGTAAACAGAGGTCTGTTTGGCTGCGGGGACGCAACCAGAATGCATGGGGCTGGGATTTTGACAACTCCACAGAGACAGAGTTCATTCATAGCTTTAGGAAATTGATGGCAACTCATTTTGACTCCAAAGGTAGGGCACTTGTTGTAATCATTTTTATTGCTTTGCAACAAGGGCAGGTTACGACACCTTTTGTAGGTGGGCACTAGGCACACAAAGCTTTTGTGTTTCTGTTGTCGATAAAGAGGGTCACTTGTCTTTTCTTGCTCTATTCGACATGTTAGCAGAGTTTTAAACCTTCCAGCAGCAGATTATTGTTGATAGGAGCAACTGCAGGGAGGGGATAGAATGAGTGTCTGTTATGGCAGCACTGCAGAGGGAAGACAAGCGACTATTTGGGCAAATGTGAGTAGGTCAGTTAATATCGATTTTGACACAAATCAGTATCTTTGGCTAACACATTTTTTTTAATCAGTTATATCAAGATATGGAGTATTTTGACAACCCTAGCTAATCAAGGTACATACCTGCAAGATGTGCTTCACTGTTTCCATGGTGTCAAGGGGAAAGATGGAAAGGACTTAATTTAGAATGGAAACAGAATTTATGCCTCATCAGTGGTTAAAAAAGACATCCGCCTATGTTGCTACTGTTAATGCTTGCACATTGGTGTGATTGCCATATGATGCCACAATTCTTTCCACTCCTGCCCTATGGTGACTGAGTTTGTGAAAGAAAAACATGGAGAAAAAAAGCTGCTGGTCACCCACTGCATATGCAAGTTAGGACACAAGTCAAATAAACTTGATGATGGGTGAGTATGTAGGTGGAAACAGTGGGTTGTTTTCATAGTACTTTGTGACTCACCAGTGAGTCAAAGCTAGTCCCAAGCCACACTGAAACTTCCTGAGAAACACACTTTTTCAGATAGAGACAGAGATTCAGGAGTAGTTCTGCCTTACAAAGAAGAAACTAGAAGTCGGAGACATCCCATCCCATAACGACTGCACAGATTGAAAGAATAAGAATTTTCGCCTGATAGATTTACTGTATAAAAAAATTTATATTTAAGTTCAAAATAAATTTAAAAAGGCTTCATATTATGGTATTTTGGACATTTCCTTGAAGGCACACAGACAGGTTTTAACTTATGCTGTTGTGTAACCTTAAACGAAATACTGTTCTTTGTCAAGTTTGGGGTGGAAAAGAAAACCATAATTTGTGAGATTATTTGATTTTAAATACATTAAATTATTAATGACAAATAGGTAATGTTATTTATGACGATGAATTGCCTTCTAAAATGTTAGAATTTATAAATCAAGAGATCAGAATTAGCCAATTCTAAATTGATCAGCGATAATCAGTGTTTGGCAGGTCAAATATTAAAAAATCCAAATTGTTTTTTTATTTATCTTCAAAACATGAATCAGATTAATTTGATCTAAAAATGCATGAACCAACAGTGTGTTGTTTGCTATACTTGTTTTGAGTTCAATCGCAGTCAGGCAGGTTCGACCTGGAAAAAAATGCTGGAAATCGGTATCAGCCAGGAAAATCTGATTGGTGCATCTGTGATATTTTATTAATGATGCACCAAAAAAATATTTTCTGTTCATTAAATGCATCAAAACTGAAAATCCAACTTTTTTGTGTTTAAATGCATCAACAAAACCCAATACTCTTTGATGTGCCTTGTTTTGAGTTTTAGAACAAAGAAAATCTGAAAAATACTTGGATGCATAAATGTTGATAGTTTTCCTGTAATGAATTAATGAAAGAGTTGTTATAGTACTCAGAAAGAGAATCAGATTCCAAGCTAAAAAAAAGTGGTATCAACCAGTAGAAAGCCTGAACAGTGCATCTCAAAAAGGACTTTTTGAGATTAGAAATATACATACATATATGCTCAGCATGATAGTCTGTTTCCAGCATACATTTCTTGGCTGACTTTGTGCAAGATGAGGACAGCATTACTTAAAAATCCAAAGATTGGGGCCTGCTCTGATGGTGCACGGGTATATATATATATATATATATATATATATATATATATATATATATATATATATATATATATATATATATATATATATATATATATATATATATTAGATTAGTCTAGATTCAACTTTATTGTCATTACACAGGTACAGGTACAAGGCAACGAAATATACGAGTATATAGATAGATAGATAGATAGATAGATAGATAGATAGATAGATAGATAGATAGATAGATAGATAGATAGATAGATAGATAGATAGATAGATAGTATTTTTTTTAAGATACATGTTATGCTGGACCTACATAACTGCTATGTTTTAGACTCAAGGGTGGATATAGAAGGCCATGGCTCATGGCCCTCCTCATTTCTCTTTGAACTGATGTCATCTCTTATAGTGTGGATTATACTGTAATGCTGCAGACATTCTACAATGAACAATGCTGAGCATGCTCTGAAGGAAGTATTTTTAGCATCCTCAACATATGTGTTGACCCTGTATGATCAGACACATCCGCTGTATTTATAGCAGATTTATATTTATATGCTGACGGTGGGATTTTTATATGTGGAGACAAGTGAAAGCCTTAATAATTAAAACCCGTATTTGTTCCTGATTTACAGCCAAAATATGCTGGACTATGGGCAGCTCTATTGATGTATTTATCTAAATCCTAATCAACACACTGATATCATCTCATATTAAAGATCCATTTATATAAAGTACTGTATGCAGCACAATAAATCTGCTAATGCACCAGAAGAAAAAACTATACAGAATAATAATGGCAGCAGCTCATTAGGTAAGATGGAAGTCCTGTCCATGTGGGACATGTACGTTCTTAGAAAAAGCTCTCCAAGTGTGTGTGTGTGTGTGTGTGTGTGTGTGTGTGTGTGTGTGTGTGAGAGAGAGAGAGAGAGAGAGAGAGAGAGAGAGAGAGAGAGAGAGAGAGAGAGAGAGAGAGAGAGAGAGCGCATTAATCCAAACTAATGGAAAAAATGGAATTCAAGCACCATTGGTTAAACGCTGGACTGATGCTGGGATCGGGCTGGTGATTGTCAGTTAAACTGAGAAGCTAGTCACTGAGTGAACAAATAAATGAATCTATACCAAACAGAATAAGTAAGAATATGAAATGAGTGATAATAATAGTGTGGCCCATGTACATCAACTCATTGTAATTGGGGTTTAGCTGTCCTTTGCTCGGATTGGTAGCCGCAGCCTGCCATCTGTTCGAACACTGATGGGCTCCTATGGTGAATGTATGTGTGCAGGTGAAAGGCTTTGTAATTTGGTTTGAGTTAGATTTAGCTCTTTGCGATTTCTGCAAGTATTGATCAGCAACAGAAAACTTTAAAAAGGATGAAAATGCAAATACAGAGACTCTTTTAACCCAACCTGGGGAAAACAATCCATTGACACTGCACATAACTCTGCTTCAACAAGCTTACAGTATAATTACTACATAGAAGGGCCCATGTGGATAGTATGATTTGGCTTTATTAGTCATGCATACTTTTAGTACTAAAAGCTTTTATATAAATACATTGTCACATGGAATCAGCAAGGAAGAACTGAAGTGGAACATGGATTTAATTACAACTACAGTAATTCAGAGCAGCACCAATCAATCGACCACAGATAGAAAGTTGCAGAAAAGTTTTAATCAACAGCTAGGAGCAAATCCTTTGATGCATAAATGGAAAATTATTATGACACCTTCTTGTTTTTGTTGGTATCTAAAATGCTAACTCTAATGAAGGACCTGCAGCACTTTTTTGTGTGTTTTAATTCTAGAAATAAAACCTAAATCTGTAAAAACTCTAGTCAGTAAGTCTGACCTGAAATATTTTTATTTTACTTTGCATTAGCGAAGCATACCTGATCACTGCATCAGTACAATTAGGGCCGGATGATATAGAAATCAAGTATATCGATAAAATAGAAATCATATTGATCGATATCATAATTATCAAAAAAAGTGCAGCCCTGGCCATTTTATGCTGGTGCTTAAAGACCTATTTTTAAATAAAGAACACTGAATTCAAACTCAACCCTTTTTTTCAACCAACTTTGCACCAAACTGCAAGTTTCAAAAAAAGAAAATAAACGCATGCTCTCTGAACTCTTTGAAGGTTGGTGACGGAGTGTTCCTGCATTTGTGATTGGTTGGGAGGATGTAAAGCTTGTTGTAGTAACCTACATGATAGGCTAGAAAGCAAAATGAAGGACAATAATTAAATATAAATATATATCTCGATATTACTTTATTCAATAAAGGTGATATGACAGTGGCGATATTTCAATATACCTTACAGTCTATGATTACGGTTTGTTACTGACTGATATTCTTGATTGTATTAGTTTTATGCATTTTGGATTTTAAAGCAAATATTTCTAAAATGTTATATTGGAGACGTTTTATAAATATGGCAAAATAATTGTCAGAAGTTTGTGCAGGCATCAGTTTTGGGCATTTTGGCAGGCTTTCTGAGGCTTTTTTTGTATAGATGTTGTAATTATATTGTATCGACCCGAAGAAAAATTTTGTGATAGAGGTTTTGCCCATAGTGTCCAGCCCAAGACGGAAAACTGTTCTTCTATTCAACTTTTTATTCACCCTTTTTTTCTATGGAACCACATGTCTAGCAATCAATATATATTGTTATTGAATTATCGTCCAAACTTCAGTACAATGATACTGTAACGAACAAAAGTGCCATTATGGCCAGTCGTGCCTTAATAGGAATTCTTTAGAGCCCATGTCACTGATAAAAGTTAGGCTACGTCACACTGCAGGGAAATGCGACCCATAACCGTCCTTTTCATGGCAGTGTTAATGGCCCATTTCTGATCTTTTCACTCCCCAAAAAATCCGATTGATACTTTCATTGATAGATCTCAGGACTTTTTATCATCCATTTGATAATGAGATCAGGGTTTCCCCCACCGTATTATAAGCTAGGCAGACCGCCATGCTTTACTCGCCCTCTCTGACCCCTCTGTGACCTTTTTTGAGATCGGACTGTATAAAGACAGTAAAAGTGATTTTTGCTGCAAGATCTGACAACGACGTCACAACCAATCATTGGGATTAGCCATATGATGTGCTGCGAAATGTTAGGTTCGATGAAAGATGAATATATGTTTTTTCTCCATTTCATACGTTTACACAGAAAAGATACATGCTCACAAATTGGTTGTTTAACAGTACTATGCATAAAAATCAGTTTATACCTGTTTTATACCCATTTGTAACTCCAGCTTCAGAGACATTCTTGTTGGATTCCAAACTGGGGAAAAACGGATTTCTTGGTACAAATAGAAATCACCACTAAATGGAGGTGCCAAAAACAATTACCTAATACAGGTAAGAGATCAACAGCTAATGAGCTTTTAACATAACCCCACTTTATAAACCCTTACCTATCCCTTGAAGGGTGGTTTCTGAATTGTGGCACCACCTTTAGCTTTATCAAACTGTCTGATGCATGTTGACATTTGACTTCACTCTTTCAAGTACTGTGTGACCCTGGAGACGCTAAAAAAAGAGCACCCCACAAATCTACAAGTGTTGGCTGTTTATGTATCAAAGTTAATGCTGGAAAAGCTCTTTTCTCTTCATAGTAGGTACACCTGGTCTGGCGTTCTGTTAACTGTGACATCATCCAGAGAAGACGGCTCACCCGCTACTACCATCTAATGTAGAACAGATTACTAGATCAATGTGTGCTTCTGTGCTTTTTTTGTCTCTCTTGTTGTGTCTCTACTCTGTCTTCTGTAACCCCCAGTCGGTCGAGGCAGATGACCGTTCATACTGAGCCCGGTTCTGCCGGAGGTTTTTCCTTCCCGCTAATGGGTGGTTTTTCTTCCCACTGTCGCTTCATGCTTGCTCAGTATGAGGGATTGCAGCAAAGCCATGTACAATGCAGATGACTCTTCCTGTGGCTCAACGCTTCCCCAGGAGTGAATGCTGCTTGTCGGGACTTTGATTCAATCAACTGGTTTCCTTATATAGGACATTTTTGACCAATCTGTATAATCTGACCCAATCTGTATAATATGATTGAACTTGACTTTGTAAAGTGCCTTGAGATGACATGTTTCATGATTTGGCGTTATATAAATAAAATTGAATTGAATTGAATTGAATTGAAAAAGTACGACTGTACATGACATGCTGTTATGAGGTTTGCTTCGCTCATGTCCTATGAGGACACTGGATAAAATCCAGCGTTAACAGTGGCCCACCCACACCCATTTTTGTTGGGCTTGGGTCTAATCCATTGCTCTTCTCCCCGAAAAAGAGGGAGCAGAAAGGATGCAGCTCCATGTTTCACCAACCTGGTTATTTGGCTGCAATGGCAAGGGATTCCCTTCAAACCATGGGCGAGGCAGCAGACACGCCCCGTTGCCCTGTGCTGCAGAGAGACTGGCTTGGTGAGGGGCAGTGCTGTCCCTCTGACTCTGCATAAATGGAAAGGGGTGGAGCTGGGCCCCTGCTGGCATTACCACTACAGGCCAGTCCTGGAGAGCAGCGTGGGGTTTAGCCACTGACAGCTAATTGCTGACATCTTGAAAGCCTGAGCTGGTGTGTGCGCTGTATATATTATGCTTTTTTTTTATTCTCTTGATTTATGGCATTTTCTTGTTCATTTTAGAACAGACTGTGAGCAAAAGGTTTGCATCTCTAGATTATCCATTAAAATGTGCACTTGCAAACGTAAGAGGAGTTAAAGCATATAAAAGAGGAGAGCATGCTCCTCTTTATTGTGAATATTAACTACTTTCTGTCAACTCCCATTTAAACTTATTGTCCGTGCACAGTCAAGAAAGGGACTCTGAGAAGCTGGGGATAAGAGCTCCATGTGAAATGGTGCACTACGGGCGGGCCTGTGCTGCATCCTGGCAGATGCTGCGGCACGCCTCTGTGTGGGAACCTGCTGGAAGAGGAGGCCAGGAACGCAGTGATGCGGCTGCCGCACAGCATCCTTAAAAAAAAGGGCTGCATTGAGAGAAATCTGGCGAAAAAGGCGTCGGTTCACAGACACCCACGTCTGACAGGTTTCTGTGTCCTGCGCAAATCGATTGCAAACAACCTTCAGCCCGCACTGGCCCGTTCCCTATGCGCCAAAATGTTCAGCAACGACGGAGTGCCTAAACCCTGAAGCTAAGACTAAAGTAGTAAAAAAAAAAAAACACTAAATGGATGGCTCATTATCTCATGGGGAAAAAAAGCGTAAGACGAGCATCGGCGCATCATCACGGTGCCACCTATAGCTCGCCCTCTCCTGCAACAGAATGCGCATCTTTCGATGGGATCCTTTTGATTCCCTTTCTCTGCACGGGGGAAACCGCCTCTATTTGCGCTTAAAGCACGGCAGTCTGGCCGTGTGTGTGAAGGATCCTGGTGAGAAGGCACCGCCCCAAGATCAAACAGTCCGCATTACAAGAAAGCCACAGTCCACCGCAGCCCAGCGTCAACAGAAAAAGCCACAGATTTGCAGTAAATCGTTGATTTTAATCTCATTATATCAGATCACTGATATGCCAACACACGGGGGGGAGAGACATAGGGGGAGGGGGTGCAGGGACAGGCCTTTTCAGCCCTGTACAAAGTGATGTGTTCCCATATCTGCTTTTAGCCGTGATTTTCCGCTCTCTGCCTCAAGTCTTTCTCACAAGTGCGCTCTTCAATCAGAAGTTTCATACACCAGTTTTTAATTGGCCTTACCAGGTAAGGCGTAAAAGGGCGGCGGGCAGCGTCACCGCAGCTCGGTCACCCAGCTTTTTATGCATCTCCGCGAGGCGCACAGGCTCGCGGGGACGCGTCGGCTATCTAATCGCATCAAATGGGACTGAAAGAAGAAAGGTCATCACGGGAGGAGGGCTACTTACCGACTTCATGGCAGCTGCCATATCGTCATATCTCTCCGCCTGCTCGGCCAGCCTGGCTTTCTGCACCAATTGCTCGCGGTCTACCATTTTAGTGGCCGGTTGTGGTGCTGCCCGCGGTGCCTGTCGTGGCTGGGGAGTCGGACTGTGGATGTCTGATCGCGGTGTAACGGTGCCGGGGTGCTGTCGCCGCAGCTGCTGCCTGCTGTCTGTGTGCCTGCCTGCCTGCCGACGGGACACCCCTCCCCCCTACACGATCACTTTCCCCGGCTTGTGTCACCACCCAAAAAGGCGTGTCCACTCAGAGTGATGTAAGGACCCAGGCAGCTGAAAGCTGAAGGGGGGGGGGGGGGGCAGACCACCAATGAGGCTCTGCACTCTGACAATATGCACATATTTTATTATGCTTGGAAAATGAAGCCTAGCTTTGTTCAGTAACACCCCTTTAACAGAATTATTAAATCATTTAAAATGCATTAATTACAGTCGTACTCATGGTACATCTACTCAGAGCTTGACTGCAATTCTGAAAGATGTCCACTACCCAAGGGCCCCCAAAACCCCATAAAATGAAGCATTGCATATAACTCAGACATCGGAATTACGTCACTCCAATCTTAAAGGGGTAGTTTGGATCTTTTCAAGTGCGGTTCCGAGAGATTATCAGTACCTAGCCAGCGGTGTGCGTGGACCCAATGCTGATTTTGCTGTGTCTGGATATGTAGCCTACTGAGCAGGCTTGGACTCAATGGACCTCTTGTAATTTAATAAAACCTATACAATATCAGTGGCAGTCCTTGTATAAATGGTACCTAGGGCAAGCGCCTCCCTTCAGTCGCCCCTGAACATAAGACAGGGTTATCTAAATTCCTGGTCAGGATATAATCATGGTAGTCCTGCACAGAGAAAATTGATTCCCCTGCTCAGCACCTACTCTGTGTGATTTCATCTCGCATACAGTTATACTGCAAATATAAATGATATGTTATGCACTAGTCTGGATTGTTCAGACAGGCAAGTCACCTCTCTGTCGTTGTGGCTCGTACATATATAGGTGCTGGTCATACAATTAGAATATCATGAAGAAGTTTATATTCCTGCCCTCCTTGTCCAAGGTGTCAGGGGTCATCTTTTGGGCAACTGTCAAGTCAGCAGTCTTCCCCATGATTGTGTAACCTACAAAATTTAAATTACTTGATTGGAGTGTGACACCAGGTGTCTTTGACACTGTTGACCATGATATGTTACTAAAGCGACTGGATAACTGGGTCTCTGCTATAGCGCTCAGTTCGTTCAAATCCTACCTAAAGAACAGGAACTTTGCGTTCTCATCAGAATGGACAAAAGTCACACGTGGGGTACCCTAAGGTTCAATCCTGGGACCCTGTCTTTCAATATCTATATGCTCCCACAATCTGAGGTTATAACAAGAAACAAGATTAGTTACCATAACTACGCAAATGATACACAGCTCTACATTACGATGTCACCAGGTGACTCTGAACCCATAAATGCACTGAGCAGATGCAAAAACTGAACAGAAACAAAGCTGAATTTCTTCTTTTTGGACCTACATAGGAACGAACAAGAGTCAGTACGCAGCTTCAGTTATTACAACTACAAACTAGTGATCAGGCCCGAAATCTGGGTGTAGTGATGGACTCAGACCTGAACCTTCAAGGACATATAAAGACAGTTACAAAGTCAGCCTTCCATCACCTGAAGAACAATTCCAGGATTAAAGGACTGATGTCCCAACGAGTTCTAGTGATACTCATCCATACGTTTATCTTTAGTCGCATTAATTACTGCAATGGTATCTTCACAGGTCTATCCAAGAAAGCAATCAGACAGCTGCAGCTGATCCAGAACACTGCTGCTCATGTTCTCACTAAAACCAGGAAGATAGAGTACATCACCCCAGTTCTAAAGTCCTTACACTGGCTCCCTGTATCTCAGAGAATAGACTTTAAAATACTTCTGTTAGTCTATAAATCCTCTAAATGGCTTAGCACCTAAATACATTACAGACTTGTTATCAGTGTATTAACCCTCCAGACCACTAAGGTCTTCTGGCTCCAGCCTACTCTGCATACCTAGAACCAGAACTAAACAAGGAGAAGCAGCATTTAGTTCCTATGCTCCGCTTATCTGGAACAAACTTCCAGAAAACTGTAAAAGTGCGGAAAACCTGAGTTCTTTTAAATCAAGATTAAAAACACATCTCTTTAAAATTGCCTTTGACTGTTCTAGTTAAACTGTTTTTAATGTTCTTTGTTTCTACATTATCCCTACTTGCTTTTTTTCTATTTTCTATCTACATTTTATTCCTACTTGCTTTTATTTTGCTATATTTTAATTATGTAAAGCACTTTGCATTGTCTTTGTACTGAATTGTGCTATATAAATAAATTTGCCTTGCCTTGGCTGGAACAAACTTCCAGAAAACTGCAAATCAGTCCAAACACAAAGTTCCTTTAAATCAAGACTGAAAGCCCACGTGTTTAGAGTTGCCTGTGACCCATATTGACCAAAATATTTGATGTGTATTGAAGTTTTCACCTGATACAATTTCATGTTTGTTTCCTGTCAACCAGTAACTGTTACGATATGTTTATGATGTTTTCACGTTTTCATGATGTAAAGCTCTTTGAACCGCCTTGCTGCAGAAATGTGCCATGCAAATAAACTTGACTTCAATATTAGACTTTTCTTTAATATTCAAATTTTCTAAGATACTGAATTTGGGGTTGTCATTTGTTGTTAGTTATAATCATCAAAATTAAAAGAAATAAACACTTGAAATTTATCAGTCTGTGTGTAATGAATGAATACAATAAACAAGTTTTACTTTTTGAATTGAATTACTGAAAAAAAAACTTTACAATATTCAAATTATATGACCAGCACCTGTATGGCTGTGTCCCTGGGCAAAGGTAGCATTTATCAGAGAAGGCCAATCGAAATTCTGGATGAGCAGCAGAGATTCACCGCTCCGGTTTTAGAACCCCTTCAACAAGAAAGCTATTTGGAAATCTGGGGAAGCAACCTCTGTGAATCGCCACAAAAGGAAGAAATATGTAGAAGACATGTTTGGACACTGGTCAAATGGCCTACATGTGTCAGGGTTTTGTTTACCGATGAACTCAGGACGCACACACGGAACTAAAAGTTTGAGTCTTTATTGAAGGAAGTATGCTGGGTGGTGAGTGATGAAGACCGGAGGTTCAGGACTGCAGAAGGTTAGGGATGTAGATGATGGCAGGAGCTGACGGCCCGGAGTGAGAGAGAGTCACAACTATACAGGCAGCAGGGAAAGCTCAGTACTGCTCGGCTAGCAGGCCCCGTAGCCTCAACAGCTTAGCAGTTCATTGGAGACACCAGGGCACAGAGCTGAGCTTCTCCAGGGCGGCTAGTCAGGTTAGCAGAACTTGAGAGACACCAGGGCACAGAGCTGAGCTTCTCCAGGGCGGCTAGTCAGGTTAGCAGAACTTAGGAGACACCAGAGCACAGAGCAGAGCCTTTCCAGGATGGCTAGTCCAGTTAACAGTTCTCTGGAGACACCAGGACACAGAGCAGAACTTCTCCAGGGACAAACAGCAAAGTATGAGTCTATAGAAAACTGGCAGGACTAACCTTAAACAAGAAAAACAAATCTTCCAAGGCAAAAACGGGGACTGGCATGGAGAGGTGTGGAATGATGACGGCCCAGTGCTGAACTGAAGGCAGAGGGAGGTTTAAATAGAACACTTCACAGGTGGAACCAGGGTCTGGCTAATTGACTGGTAAATGATTCTCAGGTGTGACTGACTGCTAAAGGAGGTGAAGTGAAAATTGACAGAAAAAAACTGATGACTGAAAACTAACAATAAATAAAGTCAAACCTAACCCAAAAGAGATGAAAAAATGAAAATAACAGAAAAACAAAGCCAAACCAAAACTCAACCATGACAACATGCAGTCCATTTATAGCACCTTTCCAGCGGAGGCACTGTGGTGCTTGAATCAGTGCTGTGAGACTGTGTCCGAACATTATGTCAAGAAAAGCTAACACCCGGAACACACAAACTCTACTATGAAACATGGTGGTGGCAGGATCATGCTGAGGTTGTTGTTGTTGTTGTTTTTTTTCATCCATGGACATGGAGGCTGATGAGCTAAAATTTAATTAATTCAAAGATGAACAGAGCTAAGAACAAGGTATATCATGGCAGGAAAAAATTGTTAAAGCTAGCAAAAGACTTGGAACTAGGACAAAGGCTCACCTTCCAGCAGCCAGAGGTACAGTAGTTTACA
This sequence comes from Fundulus heteroclitus, assembly GCF_011125445.2. Classification (NCBI taxonomy): domain Eukaryota; kingdom Metazoa; phylum Chordata; class Actinopteri; order Cyprinodontiformes; family Fundulidae; genus Fundulus; species Fundulus heteroclitus. The sequence goes on along the minus strand of NW_023397165.1, from coordinate 448,454 downwards.
TTAAAACATTTTCATGTGTTAGAACCACCCAAGACCGAAATCTGACTACAAATTTGGTGCTGGACATAAAAATTTATGATCACACCATCCAGTAAGCCTGAGCCTAAGACTGAGCTTGATCGATTTTTTTTTTTTTTTTTACGAAAAATGGACAAAAAGTTTGAGTGATCCCAAGTTGACTTTGCTGCAGTTGTAGTGAAGAGTTATTCTAAGAAGCTTTAACTCATGTTAATCATTATCATAAACAGTTTTCAGGTTTTGTTTTTTTAAAGGGAAACTATAAATCATTTTCCCACAACTGCACAACTATGCACTACTTCCTGTTGGTCTGTCTGAAAAAAATACCTTGAGGTTAGTGGTTTTAAAAGTCTGAAAACTGTGGCAAGCATTTACATTCAGCCCCATTTACTCTGATACCTCTAAATGAAATAAAGTTCAACTGTCTACTCTCAGAAGTCCCTTAAAAACTAAATGTGCTGTATAATTTAATCTCTGTATAAATCTACATGTTTTGTGAAGGTCTCAGAGATTTGTTGGAGAACATAAATGAACAAACAGCGCCATGAAGACCAAGGAAAGCAGAACAAAACATTTCAAAGGACTCTGTTCAATCAATTATGCAACTGGTAATTATTGTTGGCACATCTGCAAATCTACCAAGACATGACCCTCCAAATGGAGTAACCAGAAAAGAAAACCATAGGTTCCTTGTTGGTCCAGAGGAGCTGTAGAGATCCACAGCTCAGTTTTTGGTCACTCGTCCTTTAACTGTGCTTTCCACAAAGTAGCAAGAACAAAGTCACTGGGAAAAGAAAGCCACGAGAAGCGCTGTCTTAATTTTCTATAAGCCATGTGGAGGAGCTAGTACAAGTGTAAAGCGTGTAGGGTCACCGAGGTCTCCACCTTAGATCATTTGATGGGAAAATTTAGCTTGCCCTCTCCAAGTGTAGGAGTTTAGGTATCTCTGGGTCTTGTTCACGAGTGAGGGGACAATGGAGCAGAAAATCGACAGTAATGTGTACACTGCACCGGTCCATCATGATGAGACGAGCTGGAAAGCCAAATTCTCAATTTACCAATCGGCCTTCGTACCTACCCTCAATTGTGGTCACAAAGTTTAGGTCATAACCGAAATAACAACATCCCAGATACAGGCAGCTGGAATTAGCTTTCTCCACCGGGTGGATGGGAATCCCTGTGTGATAGGATGAAGGTGGTAGACCGTCCAGGAAGGGCAGCGTCCCAGCCATGTCCCACTGGAAGGAGGTCCGGGTGTCCACCCAGAACGCGCTGGCCCCGGCACCCAGTCCCAGTAAAGCAGAAGACTATGACGATGACCATGTAGATGACAGATTGGATAGCTATGAGTCACTGTGCTGTGTCCATGTCCCACCAGACATAAATAAGAAATATATGACAGATGCTTAAAAGATGGACAACTGGACCGAATATACATACCAAAAAATAAGAACATTTATTTTGTTCTATGTAAATGATTATTAGTTACATTTAGTTACATTTATGAGGTTGGGTGTACAAAACACAAGTATATATATATATATATATATATATATATATATATATATATATATATATATATATATATATATATATATAGTTCACAACAAAAGGAAATGCCAGGAAAAATTTCAAATTGTTTCCTTGCATTCCTATGGTTTATGGAACACAGTTTCAGGTTTTTCAATTGGACTTTTATCAAACACATCTGTAATATCTCTATTCTTCCTTTAATATTTTAAACAGACTTAACTGATGGGCTTCGCTGAGTACTTGATCATCAATGTATAACATGTACAAAAGACATTAGCACAAATAAAGAGAGATAGACAGTTAAAAGCGTTGCTGAAATGTGTCCATTCATATCACATATTTATAAAGTGCTTAATATTTATAATTTTACTGCGTATATTATATTATTGCGTGGGGGTGTTCCTTCAACAATGTGAAAGCTGGTATTTACATAATGTGTACAAGTCCTAGCACGGTTGGCGATAGGAGTGAGGTGATGCTGAGATCACGACAGGGAGCATGTCACACCAGCATCTTCAGAGTGGTCACAGTTGTGCACGTTCCAAGATATATGGGAGCATTGCTGCAGGGAGGCCTCGTTGCCGCTACACTTCAGATTGTCCAGCAGGATTGTTCCTGTGCCCGGTCCAAAGTGAGCTTCACCCCAAGCTTGCGTCGCTTCTCCGCAGCCCACCAAGCGACACACAACCTGGGCGTCGGGAAGGTCCCAGGCGTCGTCGCACACTGTGCCCCAGGCGGAATTAAGGTACATCTCCACTCGTCCCTCACACCGGTGCTGGCCATCCACCAGTCTCAGCGCTCCTACAGTTAAATGTAGTCAGTTCAGATTCAGCACTGCATCTCCAATCTCGTCTTGTTCTAAAAGATGTGTCTTTGAGGTCATAAGGTACCTGGAGATCTACCTACCTGCAGAGGGTGTTGTTGTGGTTGCTGGTATTTTTTCTGTTACTCTGAAGTCCCGTCCACTGGGAATGAGAAACGCTGGATCCAACACTGGGGGAGCTGAAGAGAACAACGGAGACAAGGAAAGTGATTATCTTACCGTGTCGGTATACAGAGGAAATATTAGGTCACACATCAATACTGGAAACCTTTTTGAATCCTGGGATCCCCTTAACGTTATGATGCAAAGATCTACTTGGATAAAGTGATTGCACAGAAAAAAGGTGTGTCTGTAATGAGTTTGAAGCATTTTGCCATTTCAGCCACATGTAATGTTCTGGTTCATGTTGTTGTTTTGGTTAAGTTAACTTTCCTGCTTTAGGGTTTATTTCTGTTTCTAGTTTTGTATTGTATTGGATTCATGTTTAGCCTTAACTGTTTTAGTTATCTGGTCTTCTTTATTAGATTTGATTAAAGCTTGTGTTCTGTTCAGCCTTGTTTGCTATCTTGGGTTTTCTCTTTATGGTTATTTTTGCTCTGTAGTTGTTCATCTTAGTTTCTGTCCCATCAGCCTCTCTGTCACTTCCCCTTCCTTGATTACTCTCACCTGTTCCTAGTTAATTAGAAGTCACTTGGTTTCACCTGCACACATGTCTATTTAAACCCTCCTCAGTTTTCTGTTTGTTGCCGGAACTTCTCACACACCTTTCATTGGTAAGAGCCTTTCAGCATTTGTATGTATTCTGATTACCTCACCAGTTCCTCTGTTTTTTGAGTCTGTCCCATTTTTGTTGTCACCTGGATGTTTGCTCTGTACACCTTTTTGGATTGTTTTTGTCTGCCTTCCTGACCCATCATCTCCTCAATAAATACCATCAAGTATTATTTTAGTGTCTGGCTGAATACCGGGTTCATCTCCTCATAATTCATTACACCACATCAATGATGTCTCCATTTTCTACTCAAGCTGCTAGCTAAGAAAAGAGTCCGATTAAAGACAGCTGGCTTTTGGAAACAAATATTTTCTTTCTGTTGATTTAATACCAGGCTTCTTGTTTCGGATGTAAAAGGAAGTCTGTGTGCTTCTGATTTGCTGCAAAGCAGTGAGGTTGGGCCTGCAGCAACTCATTGAGGCTGATTTGCCTTGACTCATTCTCTTTACTTTATTTATTTATTTTTATACTTTCTGTGCTGTCTCGTCCTTAGAGGACTACAGTCATGCAGTGCAAGAGGACAGCTCAGCAGGGCTGTCATATATGACTGTATAGATGGAAAATATGAACTTTCATTGGAAATGATTACTTAACCTAGGTGCTAACCAGATAACTAACAAAGAAAGTCCCTGCATTTAATGTAGTTTGATGGTATTCCAAAAACGATGAGGTCTTACATGCACAGATAACTCCGGCATCCTCGTGGTGGCCACAGTTGTGCTGACCCCAGCCCAGGTTGAAGCACTGGGACAGGTCAGTTTCTGTGCCGCTACATTCCACGTTGTCCAGCAAGATGGGACCTAGACCGTGGCCGAAATAGGCCTGGGACTTGGCCTCTATAGCTGGACCACATCCGAGTGCCCGGCACACCACGTTAGCGTTAGGCATGTCCCAGTCGTCATCACACACTGTCCCCCAGATGGTTTTGTAGAGAACTTCCACACGACCCTCGCAGGTATTTTGGCCATTCATTACACGGATGGTCGGTTTGCCTGCGGGTAGATAAACAGATGTACATCATGGTAGTTTGACAACCAACCTGTATAACAACAATGATTGGGAAAAGTGTTTGCAACATTATCAGCAAGCCACATTGGGTAAACAACAGCTGCAAAGAGCAGTTTTCTAGTCTTGCCACAGACTCGTCTTTTGACTTTGATCCAGACTTGGACTGGGCCATTGTAACACATGAATAAGCTTTAATATAAACCTTTCCAGTGTAGCTCTTGCTGTATGCTCGTGGTAGATGTCCTGCTGCAGGGTGAAAATCTTAAGTCTTAAATCTTTTGCAGCCTCTAACTGGATTTCTTGCCGCATTATGCCCCCATTTGGCTCTACACATCTCCCCATCAACTCTGACCAGCTTCCCTGTCCTGACTAAAGAAAATTATCCTCACAGCATGATACTGCCACCACCATTTTTTTTAGATTGTGTTCAAGGCTACTTTTCTGTGCATTATCTTTCTGTGCATGCTTCCTCCATTTCACAATCATGTGCTACTTTATGCATATCACATATTGTGTATTCCCAATTAAATACACTGAAGGTTTTGGCCACAACATGAAAAATTGTTAAAAAAAAAAAAAAAAACAAGGGTGTGTGAATATGTTTTCCAAGACAATGTATATAGGCTTCTAATATGGAAAATTACCTTTTGACTGGGTAGTTGTGGTAACAGTTGTTGTCGTTGTTGGAGGCTTGGTAGTTGAAATTCTTTCTGTGACTGAAAGGAAGATTTCAGTTTTGTTTATTCAGCAGAAGACACAATGGTCCGTGTTTCAGTATTGGAGAGTAATTTATTTATTTATTTATTTAATACTTTTCGTTCAGGAATGGTCCTAACTGTGTGAAACAACTCTGAGGTTTTTAAGTGACAAACATGATAGCTATTTTTCCAATTTACTTTTAATGATTGACTTAATCAGTCTTCTTATTCATATTTAGATTCACAACATTACATTCGTTTATGGTCAGATATGTAAGTACGAACAGAGAAAGGTATTGTCTTTTATTAAATCCTTTTAAACTCTCACACAACCCACCAGGGAAGATCAGTCTGCACCTCTCACCAATTGTAGGCGACATGCATTTAAAGTCTAAAGTGAGAAATGGCTCCCTCTCTTGGTGGTTTGTTAAAAGTGCAGGTTTAATTTCTACTGGAACTCGTACTGATGCAGGAGAACAAAAAATTGGCAAGAGCTCATATGCAAACAGGTGGCCTTGATGTGAATTTGGTTCATTATAGTTACCGGTGGTGCCCGGGGTTTCCCAGAAGATCCTCCGTATTTCTGTGACTGCAGGCGGCACAGTGGTGGATCCTGAAATGTGAAGACAACAGAAATGAAATCGCCTTATGGACAGAATTATTCTCCCTTTACTGTTTTCCCATGAACTATAAAGAACAAGCAACATGTTTTGGTGTTTGTATTTGTCCTACAACAACACTGATTGGATTGGTATTACGGTCCCATTATAACTTCACTTAGAGCAGCATACCGGTGCAGGTGACCCCGGCATCCTCATGGTGTCCACAGTTGTGTTTCCCCCAGCCCAGACTTTTGCACCTCATCAGCTCCTGCTCGTTGCCATTGCAGTTAACATTGTCGAGGAGAATGAGGCCGGTGCCGTAGCCAAAGTAGGAGTTGGTGTGTGCAGAGACCGCATTGCCGCAGCCTAGCTGCTGGCACACCACCATGGCATTGCGGAGGCCCCAGTCATCGTCGCACACTGTCCCCCAGCTTCTCTGGTAGTAGATTTCGACCCGGCCCTGGCAGGAGTTCTTGCCATTCACTAAGCGGACAGTACCATCACCTAAAACAAAGAGGAGGAGGCAGGGAATTATAAGGACTTGGAGACACTGATACAGAAAAAAAGAACTGAGAAACTGAGACAAAACACACTGGGGGCAGAACAGAAGAAGCAGAAAAAAATCTTTCTACAGTTGCACTGTTGTCACCTTATGTTTCCTTCTAGACAAAACACAGAGACAATAGATACTCTCATGTGTCCGTCAGTTAGCAGTGTCATTAATCTGGAAGACCTTCTTACTCCTGCTTTCACGATGGTCACCAGAGAATTGGTTAAATACGTCACATGGTCAATTGGACACCGAATTTGACTCATCTTTTCTTCACGGTGATATGCTTGAGAATGAATGGAAAACAGGAAACCAACACGGCGAGCACAACAAAGGCAAACTAAGCAAACAACAAGAGGGGTCTGAAACTGAAGTGACCTTTCAGGTGTGTTGTAAAGTTTCCACGAGGGTACCCAAGGGGATACTGTGCACCAAACCAGGCAGCTCTTTGATGTTGTTGAAATGCTTCCAAATCAATGCAAAGTGTCTGCTTTTCACCTTGAGGAAACGCGATGACTTAGCAGGAATTTCTTGTTTTGTCAAACAATTAAAGAACAAACCAGAGCTTCTTATTTATTGAAACCTGGTTTCGCATTTTGACATAGCATATGTTGTGCTGCCTGTTTTTCCAAATCAGAACGCCCAGAACCCTATTGTTTTTGGTTTCTTTTTAAATTATTTATTAGGGTTCCAAGCCCGCAGCACAGGCGAATGGCTATGCCGTTCGTCTGAACTGTGTGCAGAGAACCCTATTGTTTTTCGTCTGTTATTAAATGATTAGGGTTCCAAGCCCGCAGCGCAGGCGAACGCCGTTCGTCTGCTCTGTGTGCAAAGAACCCTATTGTTTTTCGTGTGTTTCTTCATTATTCTCGCAATAATCTTCTCCGCTAAATCGCGTTGTGCGGCCCATGCGGACTTAAACAAAGCCATTGAATCAGGTATCCAAGTACACAATGTGCACTGCTACTCAAACCCAGAAATTCAGACCCCTTAACAACTAGGGGGCGCTATAACAAAGGACAAAGTGTTTTGGCCTATAACTACCAAAGTACTGGTCCCACACTCAAAAACTTCATATCACTTTGTTTATTGGATGATTCTGCATCATAAAGGCAATTTGCACACCCTCGTTTACTAGCTACTTTTCGTGCCACATGGTTACAAAGGTTAAACCTTTCTTGTTAAACTCCTGCTACATTTTTTGCGCAATCCGCACAAAACTCCATATAAAACCATGTAATGGACAAATAAAAAAAGTTAATGCGGCGGAGTTTTTAATTTTCACTTTTTCGAAAAGTAATGCTAAATTAAGTGATTGTCAGCTAGCTAGCTCTAAATGTAATTGCTGATTATTCCACACCCTCTCCGATCACCAGAATCCACCAAGAACCGACGACTCCGCTTGGCAGCCTCCAGAGTCACGTCTTGAGCTTTATATTAAATAAACCCCTTTAAAACTCGGATCTCTGCCTCCTCAGTGTGTTCTGCATGTGGGTCAAAAGACTCGGTACCATGACATTCTGTTTATAAGTTTTGTTATAATAAACAGGCATGCTGCCTTGCGCTTGAATTCAGGTGCGCAAAATTATGTTACATGTAATTTAGGTGCGCACTTTTAAGGGTCATTTTTAGGAACTTGTAACATTAGGGGCTTAAGCTCAGACACATTATTTTCTATCTCTCCCTTCTAAAGTAGCCCTTTACAGTCTTCATGTATGCATTTTCCCCACTGTTTATCCCTCGCGCGTAGCGCACGAGGGTAAAATCCAGCAACTGGATCATGCGTAAAGCACGCAGCATGAACCCGTGTGTGTTTTAACTGTGGCAGCTGAGGGAAAAATGTTGAAACGTATAGGCTTGATGAAACTTTGCCTCATTCACAAATAAGACCAACATGGATAGAATAATGATAATCTGTAGTGTTTTCATTGCCTGGATGTGAATCTGATAATTCATATTGTGCCTTTTATAATCAACTACAATATTTTCTTATCAAAGTCAGGAAACAAAGATTTCTCTTCCAGTGTCCAGTCAGCCACTCCCCCAACCAAGCACCCCGAAAATAAACCTAATCTCGCTCTTAAATTTTACGTTGAGAGTTCTGGTCAGGATTAATCTTTTGGCTGGTAAAAAATATGCCTGGCTGGTTGATTTTTACATCAAATGAATCACAAAGTTAATTTCGGACTCTGCACACACACACATTTTATATAATATACAAAAATCTAAAAAGTTCATTTTATTTCTCAGTAATGTACACTCAGCACCCCATCTTGACAGAAAAAAACAGAAATGTAGAAATTTTTGCAAATTTATTAAAAAAGAAAAACTGAAATATCACATGGCCATAAGTATGCAGACCCTTTGCTCAGTATTTAGTAGAAGCACCCTTTAGATGTAATACAGCTATGAGTCGTACAGCCATTTTAAGGTCTCTCCAGAGATGCTCCAGAGGGTTTAAGTCAGGGCTCTGGCTGGGCCATTCAAGAATAGCCACGGAGTTGTTGTGAAGCCACTCCTTCGTTATTTCAGCGGTGTGCTTAGCGTCATTAGGCCCGTTTACACTAAATGGTCAGCAGACTGAACTGGACCGCGCTAACTGCAGACCAGTTCCTGAGTAGGTCTCGGCCTGTTTTTTTTTTTTTTTCTGGCCCGGTTATCTGATAAAGAGCGCATGAGCAGACGCGTCATCCCCTTACAGTCAGCTGACTGTCTGCATTTTTTCCGCCCTGTCTGGCTGCACGTCCCGATTTACACTCCATTCAGACAAATTTCAGACATTCATAATAATACTAGCTTCCTTACCATGCCACACAATTTCCAGAAATTATTCTGCTTAGCAGTGTGATGAACCTCAGTGTCTGTTGTTGTTTCCTGCGTCTGTAAATCCTTATTAGAGGTTTGTTTGTCCAAGCCGACTCTGTCTAACCATAACATCCTGAATGTTACGGGCACCGTTTTGTTTTGCTGCTTCCGCCTTCAATCCCAGAGAGCGGTAGTACCGCAGGTCGTCACTAGGAGACGAGGAGCAACCAAGGAACCGGGATAGTGTGGTGTGTAAACGGTCAGCTTGGCTTGGTTAACTGATCCAAGCTCAGACTGGTCTCGGCTCGGCTCGGTTAAAAAAGTGTAGTGTAAACAGGCCAATTGTCTTGTTGGAAGGTAAACCTTCAGCCCAGTCTGAGGTCCAGAGCACTCTGGAAAAGGTTTTCGTCCAGGATATACCTGTACCTGGCCGCATTCATCTTTCCCTCGATTGCAACCAGTCGTCCTGTCCCTGCAGCTGAAAAACACCCCCACAGCATGATGCTGCCACCACCATGCTGCACTGTTGAGACTGTATTGGACAGGTGATGAGCAGTGCCTGGTTTTCTCCACACATACCGCTTAGAATTAAGGCCAAAAAGTTATATCTTGGTCTCATCAGACCAGAGGATCTTATTTATCACCATCTTGGAGTCCTTCATGTGTTTTTTAGCAAACTCCATGCGGGCTTTCATGTGTCTTGCACTGATGAGAGGCTTCCGTCGGACCACTCTGCCATAAAGCCCCGACTGGTGGATTGCTACAGTGATGGTTGACTTACTACAACTTTCTCCCATCTCCAGACTGCATCTCTGGAGCTCAGCCACAGTGATCTTTGGGTTCTTCTTTACCTCTCTCACCAAGGCTCTTCTCCCCCAATAGCTCAGTTTGGCCAGACGGCCAGCTCTAGGAAGGGTTCTGGTCGTCCCAAACGTCTTCCATTTAAGGATTATGGAGGCCACTGTGCTCTTAGGAACCTTAAGTGCAGCAGAATTTTTTTTTGTAACCTTAGCCAGATCTGTGCCTAGCCACAATTCTGTCTCTGAGCTCTTCAGGCAGTTCCTTTGACCTCATGATTCTCATTCGCTCTGACATGCACTGTGAGCTGTAAGGTCTTATATAGACAGGTGTGCGGCTTTCCTAAGTCCAATCAGGATAATCAAACACAGCTGGACTCAAATTAAGGTGTAGAATCATCTCAAGGATGATCAGAAGAAATAGACAGGACCTGAGTTAAATATGAGTGTCACAGCAAAGGGTCTGCATACTTATGACCATGTGATATTTCTGTTGTGTGTGTGTGTGTGTGTGTGTGTGTGTGTGTGTGTGTGTGTGTGTGTGTGTGTGTGTGTGTGTGTGTGTGTGTGTGTGTGTGTGTGTGTGTGTGTGTGTGTGTGTGTGTGTGTGTGTGTGTGCTCTCCTCATCCTCCGCAGGAAGTACAAGCGCCTCGGTGCCCTCTTCACCACGGACCTGGTGAGTTTGTCACTGATGTGCACCCTGAGGAATTTGGTTAATAAAAAAAAGTGGAACTGCAATACTTTGGTCTGAATTCCTTGTTATTGTAGCTCCACGGTCTGTCTTTTACCCCTCTTCTTAGGTGAGTTTGAGAGCAACTCGTTTTGGTACTGTCCATTTAAATCTGAAGGAGGTACTTCACACCCCGCCCCCCTCTAGGACGCAGAGAACGTTCCACTCCGTCCCATTTGGCCATTTTTGCTGTATGGTGGGGGATGGTGTAACGAATTGTGTAGGATAATACATTTTGACTCATCTCCGTTGCCTTCTCCTCTCTGGGGCCTCGGCTGTGGAATCAGCTGCCTGAACGAGTCAGGATGGCAGACTCCATAAAAACTCTCAAAAGCAGCCTGGAGACTAATTTGTTTCATACTGCCTTCGACCAGTAAGACTTCCCCTATGACTCCCTTGTTTGCAACTGCAATTTGTTGGCCATATTTTAATACTATTATTTTAGATTTCTTATGTTTTTAATCTTGATAATTTTAGGATTTGTTATTCTAGATTGTTTTGAACGTCATTTATTCTAGAACTATGAAACACCTTGAGAAGTCACAAGATTTTAAAGTGTGCTATACAAATAAAATGTATTATTGTTGTTGTTATTATTATTATTATTATTCATCCATCTATTTTCCTACACGCTTATCCCTATTGGGGTCATGAGGGGTGCTGGTGCCTATCTCCAACTGTAAATGAGCGAGAGCCACGGTACACCCTGGACAAGTCGCCAGTCTATCGCAGTGTTGTTATTGTTATTATTATTATTATTATTATTATTATTATTATTATTATTATTATTATTATTATTAGATGTCCCCTTTAAAGCTCTCTAGATTTGTTTCAGGGGCTTAGCTAAAGCAGAGAGCAGTTTCAACATCTTAACTCCTTGTGAATTTTTTATATTTTCGGAATTTATGCCTTGTAGATGCATGTTAAGCAAAATTATACTCTCACTGTTATCAGAGCAGAAGATACTTACGCAATCCAGACTTGACCATGGGTGTTGTGGTGGGCTCGGCAAACCCTCTTGCCCCCAGCAATACTGGTTCTAGAATCCAAACAACGAAAAAGCAGCATTCATTTTAAATTCTCGTGTGATTTATTGAAATTGGAATTTGAAAAGGGTTTGAAAGGTTTTACCTCTACAGGTTACTCCCACATCCTCATAGTGGTAACAGTTGTGGACACCCCATCCCAGGCTGCGACACTGACTCAGGTCTGCTTCGCCTCCGCGGCAGTCCACGTTATCCAGCGCGATGAGTCCCGCGCCTTGTCCAAACTGCGAGCTGCTGCCCACAGCCACAGCCACTCCGCATCCCATCTGTTGACACACAACGTTGGCATCCACCATGTCCCAGTCGTCGTCGCACACCGTGCCCCATGAGCCGTTGTAGCGCACCTCCACTCTGCCCTCGCACCTGTTGCGGCCGTTCACCAGTTGGACTTTGGAGAGACGAAAGAGACTTTTGGTTGACTGAGCTAAAACATGTCTTTTGTCCACAGTAAGGGAATATCAACCATTTGAGAACATTTGTTCAATGCATGCAGAAAAGTACACAGATGTAATGCAATGACAGCTAACAGGAGGAAAAAAGTTTCTAGAGTCAGCGCAGATTTATGCAATTAAGGAAAACAATGAACTAGAGAGGGGCCAGTAAATAATTAAGGAGCTGGAGAAATGAGCAGGTTCAAGCCCCAAGTACTGCTCTATTTCGTGCACTTCTTTGCTGGCACAAAGTCAGAGAGTTACCGATACACTCCCATGGTAGAGCTCTGTTTTCTACTGAGCTCTAGTTTCAGGCAGTAATGTCAGACTCACCTTGGTACCTCTCGAGGGTTTGCATCGCATTGCCTGGAAGGAAAAGTCAGAGGATATCTTCAGTTATTTGTTGATGGGTGGTTCTTGGCTTTCCATAGGTAATATACTCTTTATCTACCGGGTCTTATTTCCTGTAATGCTAGACCAAGCCAACAGCTGTAGGCCTGCTCAGAGTGAACAAGCTGAAAACAAATTATGTTGCCCAGATCCTCTAATTGGTCAGGATTACATTACTACTGCCATGGAATAAAAACAGAAATGTCAGCATTTTATTCCATAAAACACTGGGAATTCTGGCTGTGGCGCCACCAAGAGAGTCGGGTGTATTTAAAGTCTACCCATTTTTATTCTCCCTACCATCAGACATATTCTATAATCTATAACTAAAATATCTAATTGGCCCCTAACTTATAGATAATGTAGCACAAGCCATTTTTCAACCTTCAAAGGTTTTTACCGCTTACACTTTTTCTCATTACAACTATAGACTTCCTGCTTCATTCATCCTCCCATCAACTCTGACCTGCCACCCTGTCCAACAGCATGATGCTGCCACCAACATATTTCAAGGCCGGAATGGTGAGTCTTTAAAGCCTCACTAACTTTATCTAAAGAGATACAGATGCTTTTGTAATCGACTGTGTATAGTTCAATTTTAAATACTAAACTATTGTAGAGTTTCTAAATATAAGGAACCACAAAAAGTTGACATTTTTTCATATGTTTTGCGGCCTTTTAGAGGGAGAAAAGATGACTGCACACATTCTCCTTCAGGGGTTTCTGGTGAAGCATTCATGGTTCCATCATGCTACAGAAATTATGTCTGCAGAAGCTTTTTATTTGCTGTAAATAAGCAGCCAACACGGAGCTTTCGAATCTGAAAACAGCCTAATGGTCGTCAGACGGTGTCACCTTAGGTTCCAAAAACAATTATCCTATAATATCACTAACCCTAACCCTGTGTTCCCAATCAGATCCATCATTTGCACTACAAAAAATGGCAATCTACAAGTGAGAATCTCACTGTAGCCAGTTTCACACACAGCTAATAGGAACCACAAATCCTAATGCTAAAGTTTATACCGGTAACTTTTAAAAATCCCAAATATATTTGTATTCACCTGAAAAACAAAAAGTCCATTTACATTTAAAAGTCTAAACAAATGAAACCTGTTTCTAAATTTGCAGTGCATTGGACAACCTTACCAAGACACTAGAATGACCTTTGTGTAACAACCACATCTAATGTAGGTCAGTTTCTAAGCTGCTTTGTTTGTGACACAAAGGACGAGCAATGTCTAAATAAGGTTAAACAGGAGGCATCACATTGCCATTTATGATGTCCAAGGTTGATTGCATGATACCTGCTTTTGTCTTGTATGAGAGGTTTCATTCTGCACATGATTTGAAAAATAAAGAATGATAAACTTGAAAGTTACTTACTGGATAGAGTTCGTTTGTGTATCTTCATATCTCCTGAAAATTTAAAAGAAAACAAAAGTCAGCAATGCTGGCATCGGTGGACTCTACAATAAGATACAACGAATGCACAGCTGTCAGAACATTTTAACAATTTGTTTTCACTCTATGAGTTGTTCCACAGAGTGAAATTGGTCAAGTCTCCCTGCAAAACAACTGTAAGGCTTTGACTGGCTCTGACAAGGGAACCTGGGGCAAACAGTACCTATGGACACAAAGGCCTGCATCTACAGGGAGTTCGCTTGCAGGTACAAAAAGTCCTGAGGCAGTATCAGGGACTCAACCCTGTGTTTTTGTCTCCATTGCACAATTAACCATCTCAGTCCCAATCTTCTCAATTTTTTCAACTTTTTCAGCTACAAAAGCTTAGCATGGGAGCCAGTTTACTCAGTTCATACCAAATGGTATTTCTTTTATTTAATTAAATTTAAATATCCATTTAATCATGCACTCTATGTTTAAACAGAACCCTGTAATGAATATGTAAGCATATATATATATATATATATATATATATATATATATATATATATATATATATATATATATATATATATAGTGATTATTCACAGGAAGCTGGCTCCCTGGTTTAATTTTAAGCTGCGTTCCTTGAAGCACAATGTTAGGAAATTGGTGAGAAAATGGCCTTCTACACACCAAGAGGAATCCTACTTAATCTGGAGGGACAGTCTACTGTTGTATAACAAGACCCCTCGCAGAGTTAGAGTGGCATATTTTTCATCATTAATTGAAGAGAATAAAAATAATCCTAGATTTCTCTTTAGTACAGTTGCCAAACTTACCCAGAGCCACAGCTCTGTTGATCCATCCATTCCCTTAGCTCTTAGTAGTAACGATTTTATGGGATTCTTCATAAATAAAATTGATGCCATTAAAAATAAAATAATTGGCATCCTCCCAAACATGATTACCTCGTCCTCAGTAAGTGAGGCAGCATTGATGGAATCTTTAGAACCTGCGCAGTGTCTGAACTGTTTAGAAGCAGTAGAGCTTTCTGAGCTATCTAAAATTTTAGATATGTCAAACCAATCCCAACCAAGTTGTTTAAGGAGATATTCCCTTTGATCAGTGGCCCTATTTTGGACATGATTAATCTATCCTTAGTAAATGGATATGTACCACAGGTTTTTAAAGTAGCTGTTATTAAACCTTTACTTAAGAAACCTTCTCTTCATCAAGATGAGTTAGTAAACTACAGACCTATATCTAATCTTCTTTTCTTATCTAAAATTCTTGAGAAAGTAGTTGCTAATCAACTTTGTGAACATTTACAAAGTAATGACCTACATGAGGAGTTTCAGTCAGGCTTCAGAGCTCATCATAGCACTGAAACGGCTCTGATGAAGGTCACTAATGATATTCTCATGGCCTCAGATAATGGACTTGTGTCTGTACTTGTCCTGTTAGATCTCAGTGCTGCATCTGATACAGTTGATCACAATATTCTCCTACAAAGACTTGAGCATACTGTAGGGATTAAGGGGAAAGCATTAGGCTGGTTTAAATATTATCTGTCTGACAGATTCCAGTTTGTTCATGTTAATAATAAATCTTCCTCAAACTCTAGGGTCACCTGTGGAGTACCACAGGGTTCAGTCCTTGGACCAATTCTCTTTACTATATATATGCTTCCGATCGGCAAAAATTATCAGACAGCATGGGATTAATTTCCACTGTTATGCTGATGACACTCAGATATATTTATCCATAAATCCTGATGAATCCAATCAATTACTTCGACTGCAGTCATGTCTTGATGACATCAAAAGCTGGATGACTTTAAATTTCCTGCATCTAAATTCTGACAAGACCGAAGTTGTAATCTTTGGGCCAGAGTCAAAAAATAAACTTCTTAACCAATCACTTAATCTGGGTGGCATTAACTTGGCCTCTGGTAATAAAGTAAAAAATCTTGGTGTTATTTTGGACCAAGACATGTCATTTAAATCCCATATTAAACAGGTTTCCAGAGTTTCCTTTTTTCACCTCCGGAATATCGCCAAAATTAGAAACATTCTGTCCAGGAGTGATGCTGAAAAACTAGTCCATGCATTTGTTACTTCAAGGCTGGACTATTGTAATTCTTTGCTATCAGGAAGTCTACAAAATGCAGTTCAAAGCCTTCAGCTGATCCAAAATGCTGCAGCAAGAGTTCTGATGAAAATCAACAAGAGGGATCATATTTCTCCAATTTTAGCTTCCCTTCATTGGCTTCCTGTTAAATCAAGAATAGATTTTAAAATTCTTCTTCTAACGTATAAAGCCCTTAATAATCAAGCTCCATCATATATCAGAGCTCTGATTAACCTGTATGTTCCTAACAGAGCTCTTCGCTCTCAGGCTGCAGGTCTGCTGGTGGATCCTAGAGTCTCTAAAAGTAGAATGGGAGGCAGATCCTTTAGCTATCATGCTCCTCTCTTTTGGAACCAACTCCAAGTTTTGGTCCGTGAGGCAGACACCCTGTCTACTTTTAAGAATAATCTTAAAACTTTCCTTTTTGACAAAGCTTATAGTTGGAGTGGCTCATGTTACTCTGAGCTACCTCTATAGTTATGCTGCTATAGTCTTAGGCTACTGGAGGACATCAGGGCCTATTTTTCTCACTCTACTGATTTCTACTGTTCTCCAGTTTTGCATTGCATTGCATTGAAATGACTGTTGTCATTTCAGCTTTTAACTTTTTGCTCTCTCTCTCTCTCTTTTTCTTCATAGTAGGTACACCTGGTCTGACGTTCTGTTAACTGTGACATCATCCAGGAAAAACAGATCACCCCTACCATCTAATGTAATGTATCAATGTGTGCTTCTGTGCTTTTTTGTCTCTCTTGTTGTGTCTCTGCTCTGTCTTCTGTAACCCCCAGTCGGTCGAGGCAGATGACCGTTCATACTGAGCCCGGTTCTGCTGGAGGTTTTCCTTCGCGTTAATGGGGAGTTTTTCTTTCCGCTGTCGCTCCATGCTTGCTCAGTATGAGGGATTGCTGCAAAGCCATGGACAATGCAGACGACTTTTCCTGTAGCTCTACGCTTCTCCAGGAGTGAATGCTGCTTGTGGGGACTTTGAAGCAATCAGCTGGTTCCCTTATATAGGACATTTTTGACCAATCTGTATAATATGATTGAATTTGACTTTGTAAAGTGCCTCGAGATGACATGTTTCATGAATAGGCGCAATATAAATAAAATTGAATTGAATTGTTTTTTGTTTTTTACTCCGTTATAGCTCATCATTTTAATTTATCTATAGCTAATTCCCAAGCCTGCCCCTGACCCCTGTATACATGACAACAGCATAATAAGACTCCAGAGCCCCAGTACTGGCTTTTGGTTGTTGTGTGACACCCCAAATATATTTCTTGGCCGCCACCTAGACACCCACAAACAGACAAACATTCTGCTTTTTATGTAATAACTTACAATGAGTTTTACTGTTAGTATACTTATTTGGCTTAGGTGTGTGTGATCTATAGTCTGGTTTGACAAATGTACCGTAAAAACAATAGCTGCAATACAATAATAAAGATATGAGTTGCTTTTAATCAACTAAAACTGGGGTCTGCCTGACAAGTTGTTGGACTTTCATTGTTCTGCTAATTTTTCTACAAACTCATTGCAACTAAAACATTTTGAACACAGGTAAAAACTTGTAAACACTGATAATAATGTTGCATAAGCCGCACTTAAAATCCCCATTATTTCTTCAAATATAACCTATAGGAATTTTCTCCAAGACCCAGCAAGGAAAAGTGGATACAGACTGGAAGGGAAAAGGGGTGAAATGGAACAGCCTGTAAACTACCGCCACCACAGGCAGTTAAACGTATCGCACATATGTGAAACGAGTTGCTTTCTTCTTCCTTCAAAACAACAAAAAGAAACCTTCTATGAGCATTTCTTAAAGTCGAATAGCATTCAGTGTTTCCATTAAAGGGGCCTAGTCATGTGTTTCGAACATATAAAGAAAACACACAAAAAAAACATATATTCACCTTCAAATAAAACAATATACGCCAAACGTTCATCCTTTTTGACAATTAAAAGGAGTTTGCAGCAGGCGCGATCAGCAGACATAAACATTGTGTCATTTACTGGCAGAATTTCTATGACTTTTTTTCTCTGTTGAGGTACCTTCTTGTTAGAAGATGTCATTATGATTAGTTGTGCAGGTTAAATGTAAATATTATTGGGGGAAAAGTTAAAGATTGCTTCTGTATTTGCTTTTGCTATTATCTCACTTGCACATCTCGTATTATCACATAAATGTTAACATCAGATCAACAGTACTGTTGATAAAAAATAAGTTTTACAATGATGATTCCATTTATTCTAGGAAATAAAGCAATCCAAACCAATCTGCCCTTATTGCAAAAAAATAATCAGCTCCTAAACCTTATCACTGTCTGTGCCACCCTTAGATCAACAACTCTTCTGTCCTGAATTGTTCTAACTAGCCACATCGAAGGGTTTCTTAAGACTGCTTAAGGTCAGGCTTAAGTCCACACTTTGACAAAGCCACTCCAAAACCATTTTTTTTAAATTCTTACCACAAGGATATATGTTATTGCGACTTGCTAAAAGATCATCCCTTCAGTCTTGTAATCTACAATTGTTCTTTGCACTTTGCAATCAAATGAAAGGTCTTGGAACCAATTGGAAGGTCCAAACACCAATATTACACCCCTGATTCAACTTGGGAAGCAGTCACAAATCCGTTGCCACTATAAACTGTAAGGGGTAATAAGGACCTGCAGAACAAGTGTGATGTGACATAGTGAGAAGATACAAAGTGAAGGCAGCTGCAGAAGCAGTAGGAGTCCAGGGTGGGACAGAGCAAGGCGCCACATGATTTTCCAGTGTCCATCTCATCTGAGAAATATGAATCTGATGCAGAAACTGGTGTAAATAATAACGTGGTGGAAATGATGGATGGAAACTTTGCTTGTATTTAAAGCAGTGACTGAATCTAAAACCGTGCATTAGGATTGCGACATAGGGACTTTGCAACTAGCGCTTTGAGGACTTCACCTCGGGAAATCCCCAACGCATCTTAGCATTGCTCAAACAAATTCTCTGAATCTATCTGAGATAGACTTGTATGATATGAAAATGGTTGGGTCTGGCTCAGGCCTGGGTATGGCTTGTTACATTTAACAGAAAAAAAAACTGTGGTTAATCATGATCCATATGGTTAGTTTGGTGCAAATCGCTTTGATCTGTTAGTAAAATAACTCATTCTTTACAGATTTTTTTACTTTCTCATATTATCTTTGTCTGATAGTAAAAATAGTTAGGTGTGATTAAAGAAAAAAAGAAAAAACAGGAGAGATCTATAATCGAGCGAATACTTTTCACTGCACTGCAGCCAAACAACACATGGGGTTGTCACTTAACTTGTCACTTAAATTTAAACAAACTTCGTCATACCTGCATGAAACATCATTTAGGTACATATTTAAGTAGCCCTGGGTCCAACAATTGTTCCCTTTCAATAAGCCCAGCATACCCCACGCCCCCATCACACTTACCTAGTCGCATCAGTACGCTGAGGGCCACCAACACGAGGGAACCCAGCAGGGACACCAGGAGCCAGACGGCCGGGTTCCAGCACCTGCACTCACTCTCCACCACACGCTGGCCTCGCATGGCTGTCTGACTGACCATCTGCCTGCAACACACAGTTACAGCCTCTCAGTCACTCTCGTCAAGGCACCCAAAGTCCAGAGCTGCGTGTGTCACAGACTTCAACCGCCCACAGCGCAGCAGACGCTTTTCTATAACTGAAAAACGATCAGTATTTATTGTCCTGGTTTGGAGTAGCCTAATTATAGTATTGGATTGTTTTATCTAATATGGCCTTCAGCTGTTGTCACCCCGCTATGGGAGGGTATGGATGATGGTCTCACTCAGCACAAAAAGATGCCATTTCCAGAGATTACTTCATGAACATAGTAATAATATTTTAGTAATATCATCTTTATTGTCATTGAAACATACATTACAACAAAATTTGTTCTCTGCTTTTAACCCATCCACTTGGGGAGCAGTGGGCTGCCATGTGCAGCACCCGGGGAGCAATCTGGGGTTAAGGATCTTGCTCAGGGTCCCAGAGTTCCAGCACTGGGGATCGAACCGGGTACTTGCATCCTTCTCTGAGTGCAAGCACACTGCTCTAACCACTCAGCCACCACCCCCACTCCCAATATCCCGCTCTACGACCATAAAAGAGCTTTGAGTACATCCTTACAGCTTAAAAACGGCCAGCGCATGAGCACCAATGCTATCAGGACCGGGGAGCCGCTGTTGTGGTCACAAAATGGCCACCCTGTACAAACTTGGCAGCGGGGTGAGGCGTGCTGCAATGACCACTGGAGAGAAGAAGTTTAGGTCTTGAGCAACTTCAGCAGCTGGGGAAGGCTTGTGTTACAAGCAGAGGTCGATACCCTTGTCACTGTTTTCCAGGGGATTTTCCTTTGGACAGAGAATGTCAGGATTCATAGGGGTCACTCAGTAATCAGTCAGATAGTAACACAGGCAAATTCCTCAGAACTTCAAGAGGATGCTCTAATGTTGGCTGCATTCTGACGACACAAGTCAGGAGGAAGGAAAATTATATATTTCACAAGCACGTTCAACAGAAATACCATTTATAATACAGTGCAACATACATTCCATCATGGCCTGATGTAAAAGTAGAAATATGTGTATAAATATGTATATATGAAAATTTAGCAGAAGATTTAGAACACGTGGAACTGCTGAGTTAAGCCTTTGTTTCTGAGTTGGTTAGAATGGTTTATTTTTTAGCCCTATTTTATGTGCAGTTTGATCCAGAGTTAGTACCGGCTCACCTTCACGCATACGCTGTTAGAGGCATGCTGTAATTTACAAAAACTCAGTGTGAAGCTCTACCCGGGCTTATTTGTGTCTCTGCTCGTGCAGAAATCCCCCTGACCTTACACTGGAATGCATATAAGGGGATGATGAGGGGAGAATTTGATATTGGCCCCTTGAGATAGTGGGCATTCCGGGCCTTGGTAGCACACAAAGACATTTCTGCTTTCTGTGGTCCCCCATCGTCAGGCATAAACGCTGCTTCCTGCAATCTGTCACTAGAACCCTCCGAAATGCTTATGCCCCCGATGACACCGCAGGGGCGCCTCTCATCTCCTCAGAGAGCAGGAGGCTTAGGAAGAAGCAAACAGAATGTAAAAAAAAAAAATTTGCCACTGTACTGTTTGCCTATCTTCGGCTTGTGGAGGCAACTTACGTAGAGAGGAGCCACTGTGAAGGACTGCGCACAGTTTTCACCCAGGTTTAGTCCATGTACAATTGTCAAAACATGAGGCGCAGAACTCCTCAGGCACACATTAAAGGTGCTGTACGACCAATTGGGAGGTGGGGATCTTAACACTGCCGCGGTGCTTGAGAACCGAGTTTGCCTCCTTTGGAAAACTGTACGGGCACACCACTTGAAACTCTGGGACAAATGGTTCAGTTATGAGGGATGAAAAACAATCTTGTCCCCAATGTTATGTTTTTCAATACTCCATTCATGGTACGATGTAGCGCAGATCCGCTGGGGAATAATGTTGCCTTTTGTGTCGGCTCTGCTTCCCCTCCCTTCTCACTTCCCTGCGCTGAGAAATAGCTGAAAGATCTCGGCCCCACAAAAATACCCCTTAATGCCTGAGATAGACAAGAGAATAACACTGTCCAGTCCTTTAATGGGAAGACTCTCTTGTCATTTAAGCAGAAAATCTGTGCATTTTGCTGCGTGTAATACAACTGGATTTCTGCTTTCCTTCGTAATCCTTTCTTTATGACAAAAAAAATTATGAAAAGACATCTTCAGTAACAGAAAAAGAATTAAAAACTGTTCAAAGTATGTTTAATATTGTTTGAAGGCAACTGCTTACAATAATGTGCACTATAAAGCTCTTAAACAATGTCACAGTGGGCCAGCTTTTTCACTTTCTGACAAATAACCATACTGTAGAAAATGCAGTTCCAGCAGACGATGCATTCAAAATCAGCAACATTTCTTCATATTATATTTGCTTTACAGAAAAAATAATACATACCTGTTGTTAAACGTATTAATCTTGACTCACAATTATAAATAGGGGGAAAAAATTATCAAAATAGGTTTCCTCTCCCCAAAATGAAAATAAAAATAGCTGAACCAGCAGGTAGTTTAAGTCCACAAAAATAAAAAACTATACACACAACAGAAGCCAGAAAACTCCCGTATCCAGCGCTACGTGTTTTAGGTCTTTTATCTCCTCAAACCTACTTGACTATAAATACCTGCCTTCAGGTAGAGGGATTACGTAAAAAAACACAATAAATACCATGGGATTTTATGGTAATATTCTAAAGCCCTTTACCCGTCTGAGCTTAAAAGAAGAAGGAGGGGCATGAAAGAAACAAAGACAATGTAAGCTAACCCTTTACTGGTGTCCCAGCATCTCCAGTTTCAGGTGGAGCTCTCAGAAGGTGCTGTCCTGCTCATCCCTGCACACACTCGCAGAAAGAGGCAAGGCTGTGGCTTAGGCTCGCCGTGTGTCCGGGTTTGGGCTTAGACTCTCCCACCCTGCATTGGACTCTGCTCCACATTAGAAGATTCTGAGGCAATGATGAGTCTTACAAAAATCAATCTGACGACTGGCATGGAGAAAATACAGTTTCTGTAGCAGAAAGAAGCTGCCTTATAAATGTATTCATACACACACACACACACACTATATATATATATATATATATATATATATATATATATATATAGTGTGTGTGTGTGTGTGTATGAATACATTTATAAGGCAGTTACAAACTTCAAGATTTAATTGTGATTTTATGTGATAGACCAACACAAAGTAGTGCACACCTTCTTATTTTGCATGGTGTCAATGCTTTGTAGAACCCCCTTTTTCTGCGATCACAGCTGCAGGTCCTTTGAGGTGTTTAGCAGCTTTGCGTGTCTAGAGGGTTTTAGCGTTATAGCTCTAGCAGGTTTTCCTTTAGGACTGTCTTGTCTTTAGCTAAACATCCGTCTTCTCTGTGTGGTGGGGATGGTGCGTTCCGGGAAATGATCAGCGTTAGTTTTCTGCTGGGAATCATGTTTTTGATGTCTGCCAAAAGGTTCGGTTTTGGTCTCATTTAACCAGATAATTTTCTATTGAAAGAACATGGTTCACTTTAAAATTATCACAGGGCATTCAAAATCTTTTAGAGGCTCAAAATACAAATAATATTAACATGGTGAACAATAGGAAAGCAAAGAATAGGAAAGCAAAGAATTTCTTCATTCTACTTTCAAATCTTTGATTCCTGACCAGGAAACCCCCTTTGGCCCATGCAGCAAATTCATATCATTTGCTCCCAAAGACTAATCCTTTCTGAGCTGTGGAGAAAATGTGCTGGCGGTTCACAGCTTTTATCAGGGCTTTAAAGGACCAAATCAGGGCTCCCGGTAGCTCTGTCCCTAGAATATAGAGATTCGGTTTCTTCAAAACTCCTTCACTAAATGTTGACAACAGGGTTTAGAAATCAGATCACCATAGAACAGTGTCCTTACCCCATCTTCATCCCCAACTTTGTTACATATTTGCAGTCACTGGCGAATGTAGCAGCATTTTGTGTTATTATGGTCTGCTATCTGTCATTAATATGTAATAAACATGGGTCACACAGATTAGCTTCATAGCAACATTGTTAAATGATTCATTTGGTGACAAAATGAAAACCTGTTTGCCTATTATTTATTATTAGTAACTTACCAGAGCGGTAACATCAGGTCCATCAGTCACTAAATCCTTCTGTTTTAAGACAAAAAGGCCCGTTAGAATTAGCATGAGCATTAGACTTATGTGTGTGGTGTGACATACAAAACACCAGTTTTATCAAAACTAGTTTACTTCAATGTACTTGTTTTACAAGCAGTGGCCACGCTTTGTTTTCAGCTGATTGGAGTTGAGCCGAATGCACCGCAGTCCTGGAAGAAAATCTATAGGAGGTTTGAAAAGACATATATGGAGCACCTAAAGGGACATTCAAAGGAAATAAAAAAAATTACTTTCTGGTACGCACCAGAAAGCATTTTTTTTTATTTCCTTTCAATGTCCCTTTAGGGGCTCAGTAGATCCTAAACATACCAGCCAGAGCTACCATAAAGATTCAGAATCAAAGCATATGTGTTAAAATATGCTACCATAAAGCCAATGGAGAATCTGTGGCCAGACTTAAACACTGTTGTTTACAGATGCTTTCCATCCAAACAGGCTCAGTTTTAGCTTTATCGCAAAGAAGGAGCAACAGTTTTGGTCTCTGTGCCTAAGCTGGTAGAGACACACCCCCCCTCCAAAAGACTTGAAGCTGCAGCTTCTTAAAGGGGGTTCCACAAAGTAAAGACTCAGGGGCTATTAACTTTAATGCACACAACACTTTTTATAGTTTTATTTTTTTTAAAGAAAAAAACAGCTAAAGCAGTGTGAAAATTCATTCATTCATAATTACACATGACATGTGTTAGTCTTGTTTCTTAATAACGGAAATGTCTTCTCAATAATAGTGTAATTATTGATATTAGAAAATAGAACAATTATTAATTTTACAATTAAAATGATTCTTAGAATAAATATATTTTAAAAATATATTCCTCATTTGTTTTATGATGTTTTCTATTTTGGCTCCCTGACCAAGATTTAAGATTTTTGACAGATTTGAGCTTGATTCAAATATAATATATTTTGTTCCATGAGACTGCTGTTATTTTTAATAAATAACAGTGCTTCCCGTACATTGCATGTTATCCCATTTACTACACCGCTGTAAAAAGAGTAAAAACTGAAAAATAGATACATGAGTTCAATAGACAGGTAAAAGAAAAGTTGCAAGAAGAAAGAATTTCTGATAAATGTACACAACAACGAGGACCCAAGAGGCTGATGCTTTTTATTTTGACCACAAACACATTTGTTTAAGTAATGATGCTGGGAAAACAGCATATTTTCCAGCATGTATGGGAAGGTACATCTGCTAAAGACACACCTGAGCACATAACATTTATTCCCACAGATCACTGAAAGTGAGTAGGATTTTCTGTAGCACAATAACAGGAAACAGGCCAAGCTGATATGCAGCGTTGACTGGAAGCGTTCCTCTTTGTCTGCAGGATAGCAACGCTCCTGTAGCAAACAAAAGAAAATGTTTAAGGAAGACTAGATTTCTTTTCCCCCAGTTGAATTTCTGGCACAGAACCCAACAGTGTAAACAAATGAGCTATGTTCCCCCATTGGGATTTCTGCCGTTTCTGAAGGCATCAGTTTTACCATGCTGGTCATTTGGTGAAGCCACCTGTCTGATTCTATTATACTTGGTTTTGGTGCCTGTACTGAATAATCCCACAAGTGCAGATTACTGTATGGGTCATTACATTCATAAATCACCTGTACAGTGGTCTCAAACTGTCAAGTTGGCACAAAGTTATTTTTGACCCCATTTTAAATGTAAGATTGACACCAACAAGTGAGAGATCTGGACACCTTTGTCCTTTGTAATTATTTGATGTGGGTCATGAAGACAGATAGTGTTCCACGTGCCGCAGGTGGGGAAAGTATGACAGACCTCAAATGAGTGAGATACACGCAAATAATTAGGAACTTATTTAATTATTCCTATAGTATAGGTTCTGAATTAAAGTCATGTAAAGATTAAAACCTTATTACAGCTGATTAAAAAAACTCAATCTAATATATTCCTTTAAAACATTTTGGTAACAAAACACTTCTTGAATGTTACATAACCATAAACTCCGATGGGTACTTACCAAAAAAAAAAAAAAAAAAAGTAAGGAAGGAAGGGAAACCACCCAACAGCTCACACGGAATTACAACAGGGTGTCAGTATCTGAGCAGGATGTGTCACTATAAATAATGAGGAGACTCAAGTGTCTTCAAAATAAAGGCTGTAAGAAAGCACCATACTTGCCTCTGGTCATTTCTGTGGATAAAGCTATTCAGAGAAGTCTACTCGATCTGTTGTTTCAGTACAAATTACCCCAAGTACCATTTTGTGTAGATCTAAGGGTCATGTTGAAAAGAAGTTCACACTGGATGGCGTTAAAGATGTACATTTATACAACTAAGAAACACACAATCAAGAAATCTTAATGTAAAACAAACATAATTGAAAACAACTATAAACAGTATTAAAAACACACATAAGTTTTTCATTCCGATTGTTTCGCTTTTAATCTGACTAAACCTCCAGTTTTAGGTTTAGGATTACCTAAACTGTTTGTATTTGCTGAATGTCAGAGTGACAGAACATTTTTAATGCATTTTCTGCTTAAGTTTAAAGATTACAATGCCTTTTAAAAAATGCAGACATGCCCCGATGATAAGGTTGTGGCTCTGTAATCTTTGGATAGGTTCATTCTCAACATTTCAGTTCAATGGGAAGACAACCATGGCTTTATTTTGAGGCAACAATCAAACACGCAGCTTCCTTGTGGGACATGATGGGAGAAGAAAACCCTTTGGGTACAATTTGTAGACCCCTGAAGGTACAATGTTCATCCAAACTGTGTTGCAGGTATAAACAGCATAGGCAATGCTTAGCCATCGTATTGTTGAGAAAATAGTTGAGCTCCGTGTCCCAAAGATGAACAGGTTTTTGGTGCAAAGTGTGCGTATTAGCCCAGAACAAAAACAGAAGGGGCCACTTTGAGAGAACTCTGGGAAACAAGATAAACTCACAATTATAGTTTGCACATGTACTCACGCACAAACATCTTCATTTTTGGACACATATCCTCTTACACTGTGTTTGACCATTGGACCCCTGTAACATTTGAAAGAAATAAGGGTGAAGCTCGCAGGCGGTGGAACGCCACCCCAACTGTGAAGTGCTAATAACAGCTTCCATCACCCTTTGTGGCAGCAACTGTCAAGTGTCTCAGATAGGTGATGTGGATTGCCCATTGAAGTTCATACACACCACTCCAAAACCTTAATTTTGGTGTTTTCTAACCATTCATAGTTAGACTTGGTGCACTTTGGATCACTGATGTGCTGCATAATCCCTTGCGGTTTATGCCGTTGGTTGGACGATCTCCTTTAGGCTTCTCTGGTTGGGAGCAGAAATCATACTTTAATTATGGTGGGTCGTCCAAGTCCTGAAGCATGATGTTCTTTTGTTGACATGCTGCCTTGAATTTTACACCAGATGTGACAAAAAACACACTTTCTGGTAAGTTCCACCTTGGTCTTGCTAGACCAGAGAGTAAAAGTCCTGGTCATCATCAACATACCTTTCAGCAAATGTCAGATTGGCCTTTGTGTTCTTTCTGGTCAGCAGTGGTTTCAGCCTTGGAATTCTCCTATGGTCGCCATCTTTGCCCCAGTCTCTTTCTTACTGTTGCTTTAGAGGCTATTCTGGGTTCTTTGTGACTTCCTGGATGGTGCCATTCATTAATGTCATTTTGCCACTGTTCTCTACGTTTATGGATAATGGCCCCTAGAGTCCCAATTTCTCAGAAATAGTCCTGTAACCCTTTCCAGACCAACAGATGTCAGCCACTTTTTTTGACTTCTCGGTTGTAAGTCTGACTGTAATCGGGTTTGGATCTGGTGACACTGAACCAACAAATGTGATTAATCAGAGTTCATTCAGAATTTAATAATGGGTGGAATAATAGTTTCACATGGTAATTTGGATAGATTTTTAGGGAAGGCAAATTTATTTATATAGCACAATTCAGTACAGAGACAATGCAAAGTGCTTTACATGATTAAAATATAGGAATAAAAGCAAGTAGGGATAGAATGTAAAAACAAAAAAAGAACATTTAAAAACAGTAAAACAGTTTAACTTGAACATTCAAAGGCAATTTTAAACAAATGTGTTTTTAATCTCGATTTAAAGGAACTCAGGCTTTCCGCACTTTTACAGTTTTCTGGAAGTTTGTTCCAGATAAGTGGAGCATAGGAACTAAATGCTGCTTCTCCGTGTTTGGTTCGTGTTCTAGGTATGCAGAGAAGGCTGGAGCCAGAGGACCTGAGGGGTCTGGAGGGTTTATACGCTGATAACAAGTCTGTGATGTATTTAGGTGCTAAGCCATTTAGGGATTTATAGACTAACAGAAGTATTTTAAAGTCTATTCTCTGAGATACAGGGAGCCAGTGTAATGACTTTAGAACTGGGGTGATGTTCTCTACTTTCTTAGTCTTAGTGAAGACGCGGGCAGCAGCGTTCTGGATCAGCTGCAGCTGTCTGATCCACTTTTTAGGCAGACCTGTGAAAACACCGTTGCAGTAATCAATTCTATTAAAAATAAACGCATGGATTAGTTTTTCCAGATCCTGCTGAGACATTAGTCCTTTAGTCCTGGAATTGTTCCTCAGGTGATAGAAAGCCGACCTTGTAATTGTCTTTAGATGCTTTTGAAGGTTCAGGTCTGAGTCCATCACTACACCCAGGTTTCGGGTGTAGTGATGTCTGTATTTATATGGATGTCATTAAACACCTTAATAAGGGCGGTCTCTGTACTGTGGTGAGCACGGAAGCCAGACTGGAATACGTCAAAGCGGCTGGTCGTTGTTAAGAAGGTGTTTAATTGTTGAAATACAGCTTTTTCAATAATCTTACTGATTAAGGGGAGGTTTGGGATGGGCCTGTAGTTCTGGAATAGTAGTTTGTCTAAATTGTTCTTTTTCAGCAGTGGTTTGATATTTGCTGTTTTTAGGGACTGGGGGAAAACACCTGACAGAAGGGACGTGTTTATTATCTGAGTCAAATCAGACGCTATGCCAGGTAAAAGCTGTGGGTAGAACATCAAGGCAGCTGGAGGAGGAACTTAGCTGCTTAATGATCTGCTCTAAGCTTTTGTGGTTTATTTGGCTGAAATGGGACATTTTGTCAGAAGTAGTTCCAGCTGAATACAGCTTTGGTTGTGGTGTTGATATGGTAGTACAAAGTGATCCTCTAATTTTTAGGATTTTTTTCAGTAAAGAAGTTAGCAAATTCATTTCAGGCCCTGGTGGAGTGGAGTTCGGAAGCCACTGACACAGGAGGATTTGTTAGCCTGTCAACTGTGGAAAATAAGACACGAGCATTATTAATGTTTTTCTTGATGATCTCTGAGAAGAAGGATTCCCTTGCATTTTTCAATTGTAAGTTATATCTGTAAAGTCTCTCTTTATACATGTCGTAGTGAACCTGGAGTCTGTTCTTTCTCCACCTGCGTTCAGCTTTCCGACATTCCCTTTTTTCACCTCTAACTGCTGGAGCATTTCTCCAAGGAGATTTTTTCTTCCCGGAAAGAACTTTCACTTTAACTGGAGCAATGCAGTCAATGATGTCTGAGACTTTAGAATGAAAGTTATCTACTAGCTCATCTACTGAGTTGCAGCCCAAGGTCGAAGTATCAGAGTAAGCTTGAATAAAAGTTTCTGCGGCATTGTCCTTAAAGGTGCGTTTTCTTACGATGTCCCTTTGGCTAAATGAGTCACTGGAAATTATGCTTTCAAAGGTAACAGAAAAGTGATCAGATAGGGCAACATCAGTTACATTGACCTGTGAAATTTTTAGACCTTTAGTGATGATCAAGTCTAAAATATGTCCCTGTTTGTGTGTTGGCTGTTTAACATGTTGAGTTAAACCAAAGTTTCTAAGTGTGTCACACAGTTCTTTTGCACTTCTGTCTTCAGGGTTGTCAACGTGAAAGTTGAAGTCTGTGATATGACACATATCACAGACAGCAGGTCACTAAAATCATTAAAAAAGTTTGATGTGGACTTAGGAGGCCTGTACACATTCAGAAACAGTTCATACCGGGTCCTTTACCTGGAGAGCCAAATGTTCAAAAGAGTCAAATTTTCCCAAAAACACCTTTTTACACTTTAGTGAATCATTAAACAATGTTGCTACTCCTCCACCTTTCCTTTGCTGTCTTCTCTCACAAAGAAAATTGTAGTTTGGAGGTGTTGACTCCATCAGTATAGCTGCTTCACTAAATTCATGCAGCCATGTTTCTGTTAAAAACATTACATCAAGATTATTGTCAATAATGAAGTCATTAATTAAAAGGGATTTTCCTGACAGAGATCTAATATTTAATAAACCCAGTTTATATGACTTGGTGGTTGATGATGTCTCTGTGACAGGTTGCATCTGACAGTTTATGACTTTTAAGTATTTGTTCCTGTTTATCCTTTTGTTTTTCTTATTTCTGCCACGTTTTATCACAGATATTCCATAATCTCTGGCGAAAGGCCCAGGCTGATGCTGGGAACTGTCATGTCTGATAAACGTGTGGCCAGGGCCCGATCTGTATCACAGCGAATTAATTTGGAGTTCCTCAGTACCAGAGTGTTCTGTGATACGTAGAGGAGGAGGATCTGAGGCTCTGAGGCCTTTGGAGAATCCTGGTTTATTCACAGCAGAATGGCTATGTGGAGAGGATGTCATCTGTAGGCCAATCTTAAATACTTTGTTCATGTTGTGAGAAAATTCCAGAAAAGGAACTTCTGGGCTTTGTGGAGAAGAAGGGGAGGCGGGTCCGGTCTGGACCGGTGTTCGTGACGATGGAGGTTCTTGGTCCTCTCTTTGTCCTGCTGAGATCTGGGATGAATCGTCCTGTAGCTCTGATAACGCCTCATTCTGTGTCATCTTTCTGGCCATCTTTATCTTGGCTTGTTCGGGCTGCACTGGGCTTATCATTTGTTTTGGCACTGGATGTACTTTGTTTTGGAACAAAGCTGATGACGCATGGTTCACAGAATAGAAGATGTTTGAAATCAGCCGTTTTGCCCCTGACCTATTTAGAGAGAAACAATCTCTGTTGACCAGATGTCTTCTTTCCCAAAAGATGTTAAAGTTGTCTATGAAGGTTACAGTTGTTTCTTTGCATGTTTTTTCCAGCCATTTGTTTAGCATCAGAATTCTGGAAAAAAATCTCATCTCCACAATTAACGGGCGCAAGAGGGCCACTAAGAAACACCTTGACATTCAGGCCATCAACAAAGTTCAACAAACAAATGTAATCCTCTTTTAATACTTCTGATTTTCTTATCCAGGTGATGTCCTGCAGGGCTTCAGCTTGTATTATGAGTTTTTACAAGGTTGGACGTTCTTTCAAGACCCTTGGAAGGTCTGTCTGAAGGATGTCTGTTAAATCAGACACCAGGCCACTGTTCAAATCGTTATAAATCAACACCTCTGTGTTTTTCTTGTTACAGAAATGTTTAATCCCCCTTACAGATCTATTGCATAATATCAGGGTCCTTGGCCCTGTGGCATGTCTTTTCTCTGATGTCTTAGAACGAAAATCGTTGACATACCTCTGATTTTCGTCCTCCTGGGTCACATTTTGGAGCGGAGCAAATCTGTTTAGTAACGGAATTCCAGCATTTCCAGCAGGTTTACTCCTATCATTTGTTTTGAGAACAGCCCGCTGTTGTTTCACTTGTCTTGGGACATCTCTCTGTAGTCTCGGCCAGTTTTCTTTGTCTAGTTGTGGGGTTCGTTGATCCTTTGGTCTTGCACCCAGAGTGGTCCAGGGATTCTCCTTTTCCTCAGGGAACTGTTTGTTCGCTGAGTTGCTGGGCTGGTGGTCACCGCTTGGAATCACAGGCAGGGTTGTTTCATTTCCATGCGCGGCGTTTACATTATAATTCACCTCCAGTCGACAGATTTTCAGTTCCATAACAGCTATCTTCTGTAAAAGCTTGTCCAAGTCCATTGTGGTGAAGGAAGGCATCTTTTCAAAATCAAAATAAAAAAATAAGTAAAATAAAATTAAAAAAAATTAAAAAAAATTAAATCCAACTTTCTGTGGTTTAGGTTAAGAGATAAAAAGGAGATAAAACGTAAAAGGCAGGAAAATGCAAGCAAGCAGAGAGCAGAGAAAAAAGCGTCCGAACAGGCAGAGAGGCGGAGAGCCCTTGATGAATGAAAAACTCATTTCAAAACAGTTTACTGTTCTTAATTAAGGTTACATAGGTCTAATGTTAAGTTAGCCTTCCACCACACTTAGCTGCCATTCTTCCTGCAGATGTACTCACCTGGTTTCCATGTCACCATTCACACCTCCACAGTATTCCGGCTCCAAGATTTCTTTGTTCACTGCAGGACGTTTACGTTGCTCTTGTCCTGGTTACATCTTCTTCTAATTGTCTTTGTTGTCAAAACTGCAAATTCCTGATTTTATTATTATTCAATCATCTGACCACTTTCCATCAACTGTCCTGCAGTCCTGTCTGCAATTGGGCCCTAATCGACAAAACATGCCAGCTCGATTACCTAAAACAAATAAAATAACAAAAAAGCACCAAAATGGATTGGGCAAAACATTTTAAGTATATCTTAAGATGAAATCATTCAATTCTGGTATACAAATATTGATGTATTTTATTTACACATAAATACTGATATGTGTCAGAGTATTGCGGCTGTTTTCACACAGAAACGTGAAATGGTCATGGGTATTTTCTCACGTTGGTGCAATGGAGCAGGACATATGCAAAAATAGTCCCTGCTTATGGGCTGTCAGGGATGTGTTTAAGACCGTTCTCTACATAATTTTCAACTGGCAAAAG
Source organism: Fundulus heteroclitus (assembly GCF_011125445.2). Lineage (NCBI taxonomy): Eukaryota > Metazoa > Chordata > Actinopteri > Cyprinodontiformes > Fundulidae > Fundulus > Fundulus heteroclitus. The sequence goes on along the minus strand of NW_023397165.1, from coordinate 416,214 downwards.
GACATTAAACAAGATACAGAAACAGGAATCTGGATTAATGGCTGGCTGTTCTTTCGGCTCCTTCCCAACGTTGTGCCACACGTGAGCACACAGAGATGGGAATCAGAGAGCCAGCAGCCCAAGGACACTGAGTGATAACTCTGGCTTGTATGCTGAGGCTCCCTATTTGTATAAAACTCCTATACTGTCCCAGTGAACACAGCCGGTCTAAGCTGCTGCAGGTTCATGAGAAGTCGGTAAAGAAAGAAAAAGGGAAAATAAAAGGTAAGGATTTGCTGATATTAGCGGCACCCAGCACTCAGATGGGCTTTGCGGGATTAAGACAGCAGGATATTGAAATACATACCATGGAGGATTTATACATTTCAGTGTATTTGCCAAATAATTACCTTTCAGGTAGCAGTTCATCAAGGTCATATGGATTTTATTAAAGTAGGTATTACTGTGGATTATGTCTTCCATAAAAGCCAGTATGTGACAACTGCAAAGGTCAAGTTTCTGTTTTTCTGCTTTCAAGCTGATTGCAGGTTAATAAACTGATATGATAAACAATAAAATCCATTTGATAAATTTTCTTTGTGGTTAAGGCTTGCATGAACCAATGGGGACTCCTGAGCAGATGCCTGGACCACTTTAACCGACTCCTTTCAATGCGAAGAAAAAGCAGCTCCTCCAGATGACGGAGCTCCTCAAGAGTAAGCCAAGCCATCCTGCAGAGGAAGCTCATTTTGAGCGCTTGTATCTGGGATCTCATTCTTTTGGTCGTGATCCATGTCTCATGGCCATAGCTGAGGATTTGAACGTAGACTGATCAATAAATTAAGAGCTTTGCTTTTTGGTTCAGTTCTTTCTTTACCACAACAGACCAGATCAGCGGCAGCATTACTGCAGATGAAGACGTAGTACATCTCCTGTTCCATCCTACCATCACTTGTGAAGAAGACACCAACATCCTTAAACTCCTCCACTTGAGGCTGGCTGACCCCCACCCATGGGGAGCGGTCCACCTTTCTCCAGTCGAGAACTATGAAGTCAGACTTAAAGGAGCTGACTCTCATCCCGTCCACTTCACACTCAGCATCAGCATCAGCATTAGCGTGATGTCTTCCATCCCCACCGGTGTCCACCAGCGGGTCCTCTGGTTGCCACCACGACAGACATCAGATAACCTTCTGACCAAAGCTCCTGGAAGCTGCATCGGCTGTGAAGATCCTGAACATGGCCCTTTCAGATGTTCCTAATCTCCTTGAGAGAACTTCTTTCTGAGAATTTAATTGAAAATCGCTTGAACAGGTTCCGCCGCTAGACGTTCCCTAGTTCACCCTCACCTCTCTTTTGGGATTACTAGGTCTGGCAGCCTTGCCTGCCACCAGATCCAGGTTGCTACCGGGTAGTAATCTGTCGGTAGCTCTGCACCGTTCTTCACTTGAATGTGTCTCAGACATAATGCTGCATGTCTGATGATGCAATTACAAACTCGATCAACGACCTTTGGCCATATGCGACCTGGTACCAAGTACACTTATTAACCACCTTGTGCCCAAAACATAGGGCTTGTTATGGACATTCTGCACCTTCTACAGAACTCCAATAACAAAACACCACTCAGATTCAGATCGCAGAGGACATTCTTCTAAATCACACCCCTCCATTTACAGTTTTTTAAAATCGCTATGACACCGTTTTTAATACATTTAACAGGTTTCCTAAACTCTTAACGCACCAACACACCTAAAACACACAATTAGCAAAACTGTTAATTTCATGTTCAAATTCACACATCGTAAATTAACTCCAAAACAAATTTTCAAAATACAATACAGTTTTTGACAATTGCTATGACATATTTTTCAATACTTTTAACAATTTTCCAAAACTCTTAACACAGTTAGCACGACACCCACATGTGTAAGCTATACGATTAACACATTTCTTGTTGCTTTAACACATAATGCATACAATTAACACTATTTTAAAATGCTTAAACTCATTTTACACACCAGCTCAAACAAGACCAAAACAATAGAATTTTACAGCCAAATTTACCAATGCTTTAACACTTTATGTCAGAACAGATAACACCACGTTCTAAACCTAACCTTACAGGCTAAAGTCAAGGTGAACAACTCTTCATATTGAATTGAAACACAAATATATTCCCTGTATTTATTCTATTGCTAATGAGAAACAGCTTATTGAAGTTATGCAATTGTTGAAATCACAGATGATTCCCATCTAGTAAGCACACTCAGGTGTTGAGGTTCTTTACGTAAATTAGATGATCATATGTTATAAAAGAGGACTCTTTGGGTTGTTCTTGGCTGTAAAAGGAACAATTTGGAGCAACACAACAAGAAAGAAAGATTTTTTTTTATTTTTTACACCACGTTTATTTTTCAATAACAATACATTTTAGCATAGCTCAATTCAACTTTCACACAAATATTGGACTGAAAACTAGCTCCTTATCAACCACAGAACATACAACATTATTGCAGTTTTTTACAATTGCTATGACAGATTTTTCAAAACTTTTAACAATTTTCCAAAACTCTTAACACAGTTAGCACTACATCCACATGTGTAAGCTATACGATTAACACATTTCTTCTTGCTTTAACCCATAATGCATACAATTAACGCAAATTAAAAATGCTTAAACTCCTTTTACACACCGGCTCAAACAAGACCAAAACAATAGAATTTTACAGCCAAATTTACCAATGCTTTAACACTGTATATCAGAAAAGATAACACCACGTTCTAAACCTAACCTTACAGGCTAAAGTCAAGGTGAACAACTCTTCATATTGAATTGAAACACAAATATATTCCCTGTATTTTATTCCATTGCTAATGAGAAACTTCTGATTGAAGTTATGCAGTTGTTGAAATCACAGAGAATTATAAGAAATCTGCCGTAGCAGCCATCTCCATTTTGCTAACCTTTCTTCCACTTTTTCCATTACTCCCTCCCAGTTCATTTTTTCTGTATCTTCATCCCCCAAATGTACCCAAAGGTACTTCAAACCCCCTCTTCTCCATTTTAAACCACCTGGAAGACGAGGAAGCCCACCAAGCCAGCTTCCTATTGCTAGAGCCTCACTTTTAGCCCAGTTGACACGAGCAGCGAACAACTTACAAAATGATTTAAAAATTCTACTTAAACTATTCACTTCTTCTTGATTTTTAACCATGATAATGACATCATCAGCATACGCTGATAAAATAAAAGACACATTACAACTTGGAAACACCAGCCCCTCAATGTTAAAATCTAATTTTCTTAACAGTGGTTCAATAGACAGAGCGTATAACATTCCAGACAAGGAACAACCTTGTCGAACACCTCTTGTGACTTAAAAGGCTTACATAAGCAACCATTAATTTTCAGTACACTCTCAATGTTTTCGTATAAAACCATAGTCTTGGCAATAAAGCCGAAGTCGAGACCGAACCTTTCCAACTTTCCAAGGTCTGGTTCTCCATCCTCTAACACATTTATCTCCTGCACTTCCCTTTGTATATATATATATATATATATATATATATATATATATATATATATATATATATATAGATATATATGTGTGTGTATATATATATATATGTATATATATATATATATACCTACATATACATATATATATATATATATATATATATATATATATATATATATATCTATATATGTCTATGTATGTATATATATATACTACTCTATATATATCTCTATATATATATTGATATGTGTATATATATATATATCATATATCTCTGTGGTGTTCTATATATGTATATATATATATATATATATATATATTATATATATGTATATATAATATATATATATAAGGTATATATATATATATATGTATATATATATATATATATATATGTATATGTATATATATATGTGTGTGTGTGTACATACATATATGTGTATATAACCGGGAGGTATCATCTGCCTACTCCGACTTCTTTTATTATTATTTTTTTTATATATATATTCTTATGTTTTTCTCATTTTCTTTTTGATCCACTGTATATAATTGATGCACCCTTTCCTACTCCTGACTATTGAGCCGATGTGACAAGTGAATTTCTCCAATGTGAGATCAATAAAGACTATCTTATCTTATCTTTGCTCTGGTCCTTCTTTGAGCGCCACCACGCATTCTTACTCCTGACCCTCTACCTTGCACCACTCCTCTCCCTTGTCCTGGTACTCGTCTTCCTCGCCCTCGTGCAGGCATTTCTTTCTTTCTTTCTTTCTTTCTTTCTTTCTTTCTTTCTTTCTTTCTCACATTGTGTTGCCAAGACCAGCCCAAAGAGTCCTCTTTTATAGCATATGATCATGTGATTGAAAGAACATCAACACTTGAGTGTGCTTCCTAGATGGGAATTCTGTGTGATTTCAACAACTGCATAACTTCAATCAGATGTTTCTCATTAGCAATGGAATAAAATACAGGGAATATATTTGTGTTTCAATTCAATATGAAGAGTTGTTCACCTTAACTTTAGCCTGTAAGGTTAGTTTTAGAACGTGGTGTTATCTGTTCTGACATACAGTGTTAAAGCATTGGTAAATTTGGCTGTAAAATTCTATTGTTTTGGTCTTGTTTGAGCCGGTGTGTAAAAGGAGATTAAGCATTTTTAATTTGCGTTAATTGTATGCAGTATACAGACTGGCGACCTGTCCAGGGTGTACCCCGCCTCTCGCCCAGTGAACGCTGGAGATAGGCACCAGCAACCCCCGTGACCCCATGAGGGATAAAGCGGTTCGGAAAATGGATGGATGGATGGATGTATGCAGTATGTGTTAAAGCAAGAAGAAATGTGTTAATCGTATAGCTTACACATGTGGATGTAGTGCTAACTGTGTTAAGAGTTTTGGAAAATTGTTAAAAGTATTGAAAAATCTGTCATAGCAATTGTAAAAAACTGTAACAGGTTTCCTAAACTCTTAACGCACCAACACACCTAAAACACACAATTGGCGAAACTATTAATTTCATGTTCAAATTCACACATCGTAAGCTAAACTCCAAAACTAATTTTCAAAATACAATACAGTTTTTCTCAAATGCTAAAACACATTTCACAAACGTTTCGTCCATGTTCTCCAATGTCTAAACACAACACCCTTTTCTAAAGCTACATAAACACAACCATACCTTCTCCCTTCAAAACTAAAACTTTCACACCCAAAGAGCAGCTCGAAGCTTTCAAAAATGTAAACACTATACACATCATTACACACTACAGCAAAACAATTGAAAACACAATGCTCAATTTGTGAGAAGGTTATTTGTTTCTTTACTGCCAATGCATATTTTTAGAAACTTTACAATTCTGGATCTTCTTAGAGTTCTGCAGAGGATTGGGCATTTAGATTTGTGAGTTTCATATGAAGGGTATAAATCTATAGTAAATTCTGTACACTACTGTAACACAACTCACTGCAAAAGCAGAATCTATTGCACACAACAGTACTCTTGAAAACATGATCAGGGTGTGAAGTTTTTTTTATTAATTTTACAGTATTTACACCACAATCACTGTGCGGCATCATGTCTCTGAGCTGCATCAGGCCACATCACCTCATCCACATCACAGGCTATATTGTCTCTTGCCAGGCACCGTGGGAAAAACGCCGTGGAATGGCGGATCCATCCTTGGTTCTCCACTGGGATGTCAACACACGCCAGCTCCATTGCCCTTAGGAGGTTTTCTCTAGTGTATGGTTGTCTGTCATAAACCTTCCATCTCCACGATGAGAAGAACTCCTCCATAGGGTTCAGGAAAGGGGAGTAGGGTGGCAGACAGACGTTTAAAAAGTGGTTACTGTTGGTGGTGAACCACTCACTGATTTGGTTTGTTGTGTGGAAGCGTACATTGTCCCAAATGATCACATAAATGGGATGTTCGGGCCCAGAATGGTGTTGTTGGCGGTCCAGGAGGATATCTTTTAGCTCCTCTAGGAAGGTTAGGAGACGTTGGGTGTTGTAAGACCCAAGAACAGCCTGCCGGTGGAACAAGCCCCTCCAAACCCATAGCCGCACAAAGAGTAATATTAACCCCCCCCCCCCCCCCCCGTTGGCCAGGAACCTCGGTGATGGCTCTTTGGCCAATGATGTTACGGCCTCTTTGCCTTCGTTTGTGCAGGTTGAAGCCAGCCTCATCCAGGAAGAGGTACTCATGAGGTCTGGCCATCGTGTCCAACTGTAATATCCTCTGTGAAATTGTGAAAGTGCACAGGTGTTCAGAACAACAGTCAATCAGGTAGCATATTACTGTATTGTCCAGAAGTAATGTAGGCCACTGAGCAACACAGTATGTTTACTAACTGTACTGTGAACATGGATGTATACTTACTTGCACATACTCGTAACGTAGGTCTTTGTGTCGTGCAGAGTTTCGCTCAAAGGGAACCCTATAGACTTGTTTCATCTGCATCTTTTGGCACCGGAGAACTCGGTCTATTATGGCCAAGCTGACATCATCAATGCCCTCAAAGTTCACATTATCGTCAATGACTTTGTCTCTGATCTCCCGGAGTCTGATGAGGTTGTTCTCACGAACCATATCCACAATGGGGGTTTCTTGTGCCGCTGTAAATATGGCAACCCGCCCACCTCTATGTGGCATTCTTTCAACTCTAAAGAAAGAAACGTGTCGTCAATTGACATGTTTTACAATACAGTAACAACTGATTTGAAACTACTGTAATAGACTACTTTCACAGGCTTGTAAAATTGTATTGTAACAAAGAAAGCAATAGAGTACAATACCTGTTGTGTTGTCTGAATGCCCTGATAATGGTGGCCACGGTGAACCTACTCCGGTTTGGACGGACTCTTAGTCCTGCTTCAGCTATTGTCATGCCATGGACAATGACATGGTCAATGACTGTTGCTCGCATCTCGTCCGTAATGATGGTACGAGGTTGTCTTGCTCTCCCTCCTGGACCTTCTCTCCCTTGTTGGCCTGCTCCTCTTCCTCCCTGGCCTGCTCCTCTTCCTCCCTGGCCTGCTCCTCTTCCTCCTTGGCCAGCTCTTCTCCCTCCTCTGACGCGATTACCTCTTCCCCTGACTCTGCCTTCATCCATTGTGTTTGTTTGGAATCTTCAGCAAACTGTGCACTCTGAACTTGCTTTTATACATGTGGTCACAGCATTAGCAACAGGTGTTTTCAATTTTGAGTCGTTGTGTGTAATGCATGACGCCAGGTGTGTTCATTTTGTTCAAATATTGCTGACTGTGGCAAGCATTTTGCATCACATGAGCTTTCATTTGAGAATATGAGTTCTTTTGCAAGGAAAAATGTGTTAAGATTTATGTGAACGGAGGATTGTGTTTTGTGAATTGTGTCTTCATGTGAAATGTGTTTATGATATTGGAAAATGATGGCTAGATTTAGTAAATGTGTTTAGACAACTGGTCATTTGGTTTAGAGGATTGGCTTTTGTGTTTTAGCATTTGAGAAAAACTGTAATACACTAACAAAACACTGCAAACATGTTTTAAAATAAAATAATTATTCAAAACACTAACACATGTTCTCTTTCAACAGGAATATTTAGTCAATCATAACACAATGACAAAACAAACACTATCATCAGCTGAAATTACAGAAACTGCATTATTTTAGATGTGTCAGGTGCATACATACATACATACATACACACACATATATATATATATATACTGGAGAGACGTCCCACTCCCCGGCCACTTGGGCCAGCTCCTCCGGGTGAATCCCAAGGCGTTCCCAGGCCAGCCAGTAGACATAGTAACCCCAGCGTGTCCTGGGTCTTCCCCTGGGCCTCCTCCCGGTGGGACTAGCCCGGAACACCTCACCAGGGAGGCGTCCAGGAGGCATCCTAACCAGATGCCCGAGCCACCTCAACTGGCTCCTCTCGACGTGGAGGAGCAGCGGCTCTACTCTGAGTCCTCCCTGGATGACTGAGCTCATCACCCTATCTCTAAGGGACAGCCCAGCCACACTACGGAGAAAACTCATTTCAGCCGCTTGTATCCGGGATCTCGTTCTTTTGGTCACGACCCAAAGTTCGTGACCATAGATGAGGGTAGGAACGTAGATCGACCGGTAAATCGAGAGCCTCGCCTTTTGGCTCAGCTCTCTCTTCACCACAACAGATCGGTACAGTGCCCGCTTCACAGCAGACGCCGCACCAATTCGCCTGTCGATCTCCCGCTCCATCTTCCACTCATTCGTGAACAAGACCCCAAGATACTTGAACTCTTCCACTAGGGACAGCACATCCTCCCCAACCCGGAGGAGACACTCTACCCTTTTCCGGTTCAAGACCATGGTCTCGGATTTGGAGGCACTGATCCTCATCCCGGCCGCTTCACACTCGGCTGCAAACCGCTCCAGTGAGAGCTGTGGATCACGCCCAGATGAAGCCAATAGGACCACGTCATCCGCAAATAGCAGAGACGCAATCCTAAGGCCACCAAAACGGATCCCCTCAACACCTTGGCTGCGCCTAGAAATTCTGTCCATAAAAATTATGAACAGAATCGGTGACAAAGGGCAACCTTGGCGGAGTCCAACTCTCACCGGAAACGATTCCGACTTACTTCCGGCAATGCGGACCAGACTCTGACACCGGTCGTACAGAGACCTGACAGCCCTTATTAAAGGGTCCGGTACTCCATACTCCCGGAGTACCCCCCACAGGATCCCTCGGGGGACACGGTCGAATGCCTTCTCCAGATCCACAAAGCACATGTAGAGTGGTTGGGCAAACTCCCATGCCCCCTCCAGAATCCTGCTGAGGGTGTAGAGCTGGTCCAGTGTTCCACGGCCAGGTCCATATTTCAAATGTTTTGGCAGAGTTGGAGCCTTTTGCAAACAAAATGTGTAATTCTGACCATTGTTGCGACTGTTTAGTCCTCTGCGTTAACTGTTTTGAAAAATGTGGGTTTTGAGTTGACTGGTGCGTCAAAGCAATCAATAAAAACTGTAAATGCAATGACTGCCCATTATATAGATGCAGAGGCATGTCAAGCATGGATTAGGCATGCAAGAAGATTTTTCCTAGGTGCATCACAAGGGAAAATATTGAGTGTCATGAAGATGAGGCCATGTGGCCTATTCGTCAAGAGAGAAGAGACTAAAAGAGACAGACAGCTCTAGTATCTTCTGTTGGAATATTTCATTTGTAGCCACAATCTGAAAAAAAAGAATGAATAATCAATAAAATTTGGATCACAGCATATCTGATTCTGGATCCATTTTTTGCAAGAAGGCAAATTTGACTACAAATGACACTGACATGTAAGCTGCGTACAGTCTTTGGCTACAATGAACCAGCAATGCTGCACTGATTCACATTGAGTGAGGTATTTTGTATTTTGTTGCACCTTGTGTAATAAATTATTGGAAGGGCTCAAACATTTGTGTGCAGGTTGTATTGTTTGAGGGCAAAATTTGCTTTTGGTTCATATTTTAAATGTTTTGGCAGAGTTGGAGCCTTTTGCCCTTTGACCATTGTTGTGACTGTTTAGGCCTCTGCATTAACTGTTTTGAAAAATGTGGGTTTTGAGTTGACTGCATCAAAGCAATCAATAAAAACTGTAAGTGGAGTCTACAGACTAAAACATAGCATTTGCTGAAAAATCAACCCACACAGAGCAGTAATTAGGGCATAACTGTACAAAAAATATATGTGTTTTGCATTTAAGATGAAAATCCCTCTGTAAATATGCTCTATCCAGAACTCCTCAAAATAAACCTTTTCTATCCGATTTTTAATCTGTTAATAAAAAAAAGTCAACATATTGATCAGTTAGAAAAACAATTGTTGTAGCCCTTCTTATAGTGTCTTCTGTTTTGCCAGAGATCTATGTCTATATATCATTGAGGTATGTTAACCTACTAAGAGTATCTATTTTTAGATTAACCAATTACTAAAATAATTGGTAGTTGCAGTCCTATATGTGTGCCACGTAATTTAAGAATAAATACTGCTTTTCTATGACAACAGAATGGAGAACCGGTTGGCTCATGGTTACTATGTGTTACTTCCTTACTATCTGATCAGAGACTTCTCTGAACACTTGGATAACTTTTTCACATTAGCCCTTCCTTGCATGAATTCTTTTGTTTGGCAGATTGATTGATCAACTGATTAAGCAGCTTCTCCACTTTTGTTTTTCTTTGCACATCAGAGCCTAATATTCTGGTTTGGGGAAGCTTTCATCTTCATAAAGCCTGACTTCAGTATAGGCTACTTATTTTTTTACAATATACTCTGGCCTTTTTGTCTTTGTTACTCCTCAAGAGTGATGACAGGTGGGGAGAATGTTTAAAGTTACAACAAAAGCACACATGCCCACGCCAAAGTCTGTTCTTTCATTAATATTACACAGACATGAAAGGCATAAAAAAATGATGCCGTCAAAAGTCTGAGTTTACGTTGCAATTCACAGGAGGATTGGATTCCCTTGAATGGGTGGTTTTCACATAGGTTATTGTGGCTTGTTGCAATATGTAAGGCAAAGGTATTGCTCATACCATCAACAATAGACTCGTCATCCAACACCTGGATATTAAAATCAATTGTGGAATCATGCCATAAACAATTTATCTATTTGCACCTGTCCTTGCAAATAATATATCCTTTTTGGTCAAAGGAACTTTAGACATATGCCTATTTCAAATAACATTTGCCATAATTTACTTTAAAAGTAAAATTAAAACGTAAAATATTATGATACGTTTTACAGGAAAGCATACAGTAGACAGGCTCTTTTAAAAATAAGATTACAACGTTTTGGAGTATTGAAGGAATACTCTGTATTATTATTATTATGATAATGATTTTCCATTCATCTCCTGGTATGTTTTTCTTTTTATGTATTGATTTTGTTAAAACATTATTCAAAATTATTGTGGATGTATAAAGGGCTATACAAATGAATTACCTGGATTTATTGTTTATACGAATTTGAGAATTAACACATTACTACTTTTACTACTACTACTACTACTACTACTACTACTACTGCTATTCAATAAAAAATTTATATTCAGCACCAATTCACAACACATGTAATTTCAAGCCACTTTACAAAGTCAATTCAATGAAACCATCCAGACAAATTGGTTAAAAAGTGTTCTAAGGAAACCCAACAGATTGCATTGAGTCATTGACTTGCAGCATTTATTCCTCCTGGAAGAGCATGTAGACACAGTGGACAGTCGTCTGCATTGTGGTGTTGACTTCGCACAATCCCTCATACTAGAGCATGCATGTAGCGACAGAGGAGAGGAAAACTCCCCTTTAAAGAAAGAAAACCTCCAGCAGATCCAGAACCTGGGCTCAGTTTGAACAGCCATCGGCCATAACCCACTGAGGTTTGAGAAGACAAAGAAAAGGCACGAAAGGCACACAGAAGGACACAATGAGCCAGGAATCTTTCTATGTTAGCAAGGGTAACGACTAGCTCCATAGGTGGCTGTGTCTAGGAAAAGAAACACAGACAGGCTCCAAGAATGCTGTCACAGAATGCTAAACAGATTGCCAAGCCAGATATACCTACTATGAAGAGAAAAAGCAGAGAGAACACAAGTTAAAAGTTGAAATAACAGAAATGAATGCAAAATTGGAGAATAGTAGGGGAATTCAGCAGAGTGAGCATAACTATAGAGTCAGCTCAAGATAACCTAAGTGAATCTAACCAGAAACTTTTAAGCCTAGTTTTAGAAGTAGGGGAGCATGATAACTAAAATATACTTTTAGAGACTGGGAGGCAGTTCTCAGAGAGTACCGAGAACTACCAGCAGACCTGCAGTCTGAGAGCAAAGGGCTCTGTTAGGAGCATATGGAGCAATAAAAAAAAAAAAAAAAAGGAAAATGGCTTGGTACTCGTATAGCTCTTTATCAAGTCCTGAGGACCCCAAAGGGCTTTATACACGCTGACAAGCTACATTTGTAGCCACAGAAGACTGACAGCATGCCATACAATCAGCACCACCAGGTCCTCTGACCACAACCAGCAGGAAAAGCAAGTGGAGCGTCTTTCTTATTCACACCTCTAAGACAGCCAGACAAGGCGTCTGAACCAGCAACCCATTGGTTATAGAACAAATTCCCTAGTGACTGTACAACCATTGCCCCCCAACAGATCTCTGATGGATGATGGAGGATGATTATTAAGCGCTTTATATGTGAGAAGGAGCATTTTAAATTAGATTCTTTATTTGACAGGGAGCCAATAAAAGGGAGCCAAAACAGCAGAAATATGATCTTTCTTTTTAATTTCACCTTCTCAGCTGAAGGTTTTAGCTACATTTTGTGGAAGTCCTGATAGTAAACAATTGTAAACAGTCCAGCCTTGAAGTAACAAATGCATGGACTACTACTCCTACTGATGATGATGATGATGATGATGATGATGATGATGATGATGATGATGATGATGATGATGATGATGATGATGATGATGATGACGATAAAGAGGAAGAAATAGGATTTACATTTCATGACCTCTAATTGCAGAATGTAGCCACTAGTCGTCACCCAAGTCCCATTATACTGATTTAGAAGCTGTGACTGCGTTGCGTTGAAGTACTGTCAGTAATACTAGGAATTTGACCTAACGCAAACCAATGAATCACTTCTGCTAAAAAGAAATACGCGTGTATAAAAACAAAACAAAACTTATTTTAAGTCGTTGCCTTAGAGAGAAAATTTATAGGTAATAGCAAAAATATTTGGCAATATCTTTTGAGAGATACAAAACGTGGACATTTAGATAACAGTTACACCACATACTCTTTTTTAAAAAATCTGCTTAACGAGAAAACAACTTAATCAATTTATCCCAAAAATCTTTTTTTATTGTAACAGTGATGAAAGCAGGTGTTAATTGACGAAAAATGTAAGGAGTAGGGGTGTACTGAAATTATGTGCCAAAGTTGCGAGGTAGACCTGAAAGCGGCACCGGTGCTGGCCAACAGGATAACGGTGGACAGGGTGTGTGGGACAATGGCAGATAAACAAACCCTCTATGGCATTACTCTATGGACCTTTAAATACTAATGTTGCGAGTCAGAGAGGATGTACATGATCCCAGTTTTTTTTTACTGTCGACACAGGAGCCGTGGTTGACAGTAAATGACCCCGTTGGCGAAAAGTTAACTATATCAGTAGTGTTCGCGAAGAGGTGAGTTTTCATGCAAGTTCTAGCTAGAAAACATAACGGAAGCTAGCTAACTGTTGCTAAAAGGACGCTTTAGCATCTAGTTGTGCCAACTCTAGAATACCACGCACTTTACTTTATTTACCCACGTAACATTAAAGCTTAAACAATGGCCGAATAGCACTCTGTGAAGGGTTACGCTTGTTAATTAGCTTGTGTAGTCTCCATCGCTGGAGGCTGAAGCGCCCAGCTGCATCCTAGCATGATTTATTGCTCGAGTAAAGGACAGGTCGCCTGTTAACTGTTGCTTCGACTCTGCTTTTCTGCTACTCGTTAGGGTACGGTTAAAACAACAAGAAAGTAATGCACATTAAATAGCCCAGACCCAAATATGGTAAAGACGACTTCACCAAAGAATATAAAACAAATCAAAAAACATAGTCTGCCCAGTTTAGTAAGAATAAACTTTTTCTTTGAAGAAGAAGAAAACCATTCTGGGCAAGTAATTCCTGAAGATTAAAGCCTTTGTATAAATTCCAAGCAAATCAAAATGTAGTTAAAACTATATTGTCATTTAAAAAAAGACTGATATCATTCTTATTTGAGTACTCCCCAAGATAACTTGTATTAAATGAAAGAGTCTATGCTAAAAATAAGAAAAAGAAAAAAACAAGCAAACCAAATTAACATTATAACAGAAATTATTTTGTTTGGATTAGTTCTAACAATGCAGTATGTCTTTTTACATTCAACATAAATCCTCAGAACATACCAGTTAGATGCCATTTATTTTTTCTAGCTACAAGACCAACTGCAACTAAAACATCAGAGCAATACATGGCTGAAGATGGGCCTCTTCTGGAGGTAGAAACTAGCATTTATCAGAAATATGAATACCCAAAAACACCAAACATGTTTTTTCATTTTGAAGAACAGAAAGGGAAACATGAAAGCGGCCACAGAATTAAAACCAGGACCAGATGTGTATTATCCTCCAAAGCACTAAATGCATGAAAGCAAACAATGCCCTATTAAACAGACGAGGGTCACAGTCATCACAAGTGATAATAGAACGTTTGCTGTATCCTGACAGAGGAATTATGAAATGACTTCGCCCCACAATTAGCCACTGTGCAAATTGCACTTACGAATTACAACTGCATAACTTCTTCCGTAGTGATATTAAGGATAGGCTGGTATTAGATTCTCCTGGGTGATAAACAGTGCATTTTGCACACACACAATAAAATAAACAAAAATAAATAAACACAATCGAGTTGCTTTACATGAAAGCAGAAAAATATAAACATCCTTCCTGCTCTGAAAATAATCTAACAATATTATTACAGATATGTATTTGTGCAATGATTCTTCACTTCTTGATTTAATAAATACCTAAAGAAACACATCTTCATAAACCTCAGCTAATTTTGTTGCAGGCTCATGTGAGGCAAGCTTACTGCTCGAGTGTTATAACTCTTTTTCTCTTCTTTTTATTGCTATTCTGAACTCTTTTTAAAGTACACCTAGGCTGATATTGGCTGATTAATACCTTTGGCTGTCCGCTGTGAACGAAAGCCTGCAGCCGGCTGCTTAACAGAGATGCTGCGTGTAGCTTGTCAAAAGGATTCTAAAGTAGCGTTAATTTCACGAGAGCTGAATTCACCTCTGTTGAAAACATGGAGTTGCCTCAGTTTAGCCAGCTAAAGAGGCAGTGTGCAGCAATAGGTCAAGGAAAACTCCTGGTACTCATTAAAAAACCTTGGCAAAGAACTGACAAACTCAATTCATTTGCAGGTATTACATTTTGAGTTATTAACACAGACAGAAAAATCTAATATTTTGAAAGTGATCGTTACAATCTT